>NW_020538040.1:31722131-31755621 GCF_003426905.1 Ctenocephalides felis
TATTCCAATTTTGATGAAAAATTTTTTTTTGAAAAAGTTGTTTTTGCGATCTTTGAAATGATGCCCAAAAATATATTTTATAAATATCCTGCTCGTAATTATTGTATTTAAAAAACTATGAGATTGATTATAAAAAATTAAACACAAATAATTACCAAAGCAAGATTTATGATGTAGCAAAAGATTATAAAATTTTGTGTTTATTATAATGTTCAAAAATACATATTTAGAAAAAGGTCCATGTGACAAATGTTTGAAAAATAGCATAAAAAACATATTTCTATAATGATGAATTAGCTGGAAATTTTAGTGACCATAGACAGATGTTATTTATTTGACATGTGTTATTTGTTGTTATATAATTAATTTTCACAATATATTTGCTCAAAGTCAAATTGGAGTTTTGTGCCCCGCCCTACCCTATTAGATATATATATATATATATATATATATATATATATCTTATAGTGTTGGCGAGTATGTTTGAAAATTTTATATCATACTGCTTGATATCAAGCTGGCCGAGATTGAGATTGAACCATTTAAATATTTATTTCTTAAATTTTGTTACCACGTAATTTTTGTTTATATCTCTATCAATATACAACGACCAATTAGTGTCCACTTTTATTTTTGCATATATAATTTTTTGAAAAGTATGTATTTAATATTCTGTTGTAGCAAAGTTGTAGAAGTCAATTTTACTCATTGTCAATCTTTTCAACAAGAAGGTTCTTCTAATTTAAAACAATGTTAAATTTAATGTACACTAATGTACAGAATCATTTAAAACGTTAAAATTTGTGTAAACAAACAACAATTAGTTGTTACTAATCATCGTAAATGCTATCGCTTAATAATATGGACTGTCGGCAATTAAAAGTTAATTTTTCTGACGGTTATTTGAGAGATGATAATGTTTTGCATTAACTGTGTTAAACAGTACTATTTAAAGCTTTTGTTTATTTATAATTAGTTCAAAAATTTTGCCATTTTTTGTGCAAATTACGCAAAAATCATGTGACTCTTATTCCTTACTGCGAAAGCTCAATTTGTTGCGGTTGGCAACATAATGATTTGTGAAATATGTTTTGGATTTAAAAATGACATAATGCTTATTATTATCACTAATTGTGAGATGTTTACTACAAATACCAAATGATGTTTATTCGCACTCAAAATTATGCAAATTTGCGTCACGTAAACTTTTTCAATTGTATGAGGCAAGTGTTAAAATATACTTTATTGAAAATTAACACATTCTTCGATAATTTAAACTTCTTAGTATATTAGGAATGAATTTAATTTTAGAAATTCTATATATGATAATAGGTCTAAATAGTGTCGTATCGATATTGAATTGTGAGAATATATTTATTTTTGGTATGATGAATTTCTTGGAAATTTTGTTTAGAATGATCGAAATTCAAATTTTGTAGCGCGTGATTTTACACTATTTTTGATTCGTCATAAATTGCTCCATTATATATATATATATATATATATATATATATATATATATATATATCGATTTGCATGGGTCAAAAATAGTTTAGAATATTAGGGATCAAAATAAGATACTTTTCTGAAGAAACCATATTTCTAAAATAAATTTGCAATCAAAAGATTGCATTCAAGATCCATAAGATTGGGGTTAAATTCTGAAAAATCTCCAAATCATCACCTAAAATATCATCACAATCAGAGAACAACCAAAGGAAACAAAAACGATAGTATTCAATTAAAATATATCAAAAATAGAGTACAGAAACCATCTGGTTGCCTTCTAACAGCCATTAGTAAAAATACTCATCACCAATAATAATCATCACAACAGCTTATAAATTGCCAAATTCAGATTTCTGCCCAAACAAACAAAAAACAGCAATGGTCAACATGATGATTCGGGAATAAGTTATTAGCAAAAACTACTATTGCTGACTAAGCATTTTTGTTGACCCTCCTGATATTTTTCGGTCAAGTGCAAAATGCAGTGTGCGAACAAGGACGTGACCAGAATTCGCAGATCGTTTGACAAATCTTCCAAACCGTATTGACAACATATGTTCCAGAGCATAAATTAAGATATATAAACAGAACACGTGATGACAATAGTAACAATAAATTTGCAGTCACCTCGAATTGGATTCGTTCCAAGATTCAGTTTTTTTTTATTTTTGTCAACGAGGGCCAACGATTTGTTACGTTTGGACCGTTATTGGTGTGAAAAATTCATGCATCGCTGACATTCAAAGATTTGTTATCTCACCGTTGAAATAATTCTCTTGCACAAATATTTAGCTGTTTATCTTGACATTGAGAGGCTATGAATGAAGAATTCTGATGCTTCAGATATATGCAAATTGGGAAAGAACAAATCTAACGCATTACTATTTCGCCACGCAAGGTATCTCGTCAACTCGAAATGGATATTGTCAACATTAAAAAAATTATTGAAATTGAGTTGAATTACATACTCGAGATTAAACATCAGCAGCTCTCCTACAAATTCCTTGACAAAGCAATCCAGATATTATTTCTAGCCTTCATAAGGACTTGTTTCAGAGGTCCCGGGTTCGATACCCACTTCGAGCAGCCTGTTGTCAGGCAGCAGTGACAACGATTTTCACTTGGAAATATAGATAGCAATATGTTACCAAGTGAAAATAGCCCTTGCCCGGCATTGATGCACCAATAAAAAGTCAGCCCTATTAGATTAATTCTACTAATAAACATCATCAAATATGGATGGATTAACCATTTGGCTACCATCTAAAAATACGAAGTAAGGAGAAGTTTCAGCCCAACAGCTCATAGGACGTAAGCTTCTGATTGCTGTTAAAATTATAATAAAAACAAGAAAAAAACTTAATAAGGAGAAAACAACCAAACTCCTTTATAAATTGGTTGCTTAAAAATTGTAGCAATTTCTACAGGAACTTCAATGAGTAGTAATCATCAATTTATGGTAATAATATTGGCTAGACTCTTAACTACTAGAGAGTGAAAACGTGTAAATTTAAGTAAAGTAAATCATCTTCCATTGATGACGAGCTGATTTGTGTTAACTATAAAAAAAAATCCAAATAAACATACTATTGCAAAGAATTGTTACACTACACATAATTGGTTATATTTACATAATATTTATATGTACACCGATATAAATTGAGTCGCAATCGTCGCAAAATCAAACTGAAACTAGTCGAAATAGAACAATTCAGCTTTATAAAAGCAATTCAAAAACTACCAAACAATTTAAAACTATGCTTGCAGAAAATATTACCACATTGATACATGTAATAGACATTTTGAAGAAAATTCATTCGAAGGACGAATGAGTGAGTTCTTAATAAACATTTATAAAGAAAAAGTCATAAACAAACGAAATGATCCCAGTATTAATTGAGCAATGAAAAATGTACCAATAATTCAGTTATTTGCCGATGCTAGAGTCTTAAACTATTGTTTTTTTCTATTTTTCAATATTAGGATTAACAAATTACAAGCACTTTTTACTTATATCTGTTCGAACTCTATTCAATCTTAGGTATATTTCTATCAACAAGATTCTTCCAATTATTTTTCTCAGACCGTTTAAATCTGTATTTTATTACGTTTTAAACCATTTTGCACAAGGATTATGAAACAATACTTGTTTGTCTCGTAAAATACAAAGCTTTATGATCTCCTATCCCGATAGAGATGTCCCAAAATAAAGCACGTTTTATTTAATCTATGTTACTAACCTTGGCATAGATTCGAACATATATTGTTTGCTATTAGCGGTCATTGAATTTACGAATATTCAATGAATCAACCGTGAATTTTTTGTCATTGAAATCGGGGATGATATAGGATATATTCTACCACAAATAACAGAAATTTTAATAATTTCAATTCGACTTCTTACATTAATTTTATCACAAATATGATCATAAGTTTCTCTTTGAAGTATGCTTAGCATCATCTAATTTATAACTTCTGAATTATTACACATCTAAAATAATTTTTCATATTTCAGTTGAAACTTGGACAACTTCCTAAAGTTGAAATATTGAATTTTTGAGGATGAAAT
The DNA here is from genome assembly GCF_003426905.1 of Ctenocephalides felis. Taxonomy (NCBI): domain Eukaryota; kingdom Metazoa; phylum Arthropoda; class Insecta; order Siphonaptera; family Pulicidae; genus Ctenocephalides; species Ctenocephalides felis. Next base: position 31,726,210 of record NW_020538040.1, read on the forward strand.
CAAAATTTTAAATGTTCTTCAATATATCTAATGGCATTATTTGCTTTGAAAAAATAATATATATAAACGGTTCCATTTTTTACGAACAAAAATGATATTTTATAGTATGCCCTAATATATCAATAGTTGAAAGTGGTAATAAAATTGCAGAATTCGTCACATGTCAATGAACAAAACGATGAATATTTGACCTGAATATTTTGTTTGTGACTACTAATAAGGAAAGTGAATGAATTTTTGTGTTTAGACAAACTTATTACCTCGAATTGGTGATTTGATGACACTAGCAAATTGATTGAATTTAAAGTTGCGGTAAAAATCAACTATACTGGTTAATGATATAATTTGGCAAAATTATCACTGTTATTAAATGGAAATATGTTTCCAAGAGAAAAAGCTTGTTTTCTGCAATTCTGAATCAAATTAAAAAAATCATCAGTATTACAAAAAATTTCATAGTAAAATATATCAGGAAAAGCTAGTCCAAAAGTTGGCTTATAAATGGTCATATAGTTAAAAAGTATCATCATCAAAGCTCATAGGACAGTTAATAAGTCCTGATTGCTCTTTAAACATAAAAATATATACTAGCTGTAAGTGGAATTTTGTCTTAAGGCAATTAGGGCATCGTGCCTTAAGGCAAATTGCTGGAACTTCCCGTACCAAAAATTATTATTTTTTTTAAAAACGATTAACATTTTTGAAAAAAATTTACTTCGAAAAAATAAGATTTTTGAAACACTATAAATTGGACAAAAAATTACTTTTTTTTGAAAAAAAAAATTTTTTTTAAAAAAAATTTTTTTTTAAATTTTTTTAAAAAAATTTTTTTTTTTTTTGAAAAAAAAATGTTTTCTTTATTTTGACATATTTTGGAAGATCTGAACTTGTTTTTCAAAGCAATCGTACTGCTTTAACTGCATAGAGACAAAATATAAAGCGCGTAAGCGCGGCGTCGCTGTCTAAACATTGATACGGAACCCATAGGAAAATAAACAAAATTTATACTTATTGTTAAAATCTCTATAAAATATCTGAAAATTTGATGTGCATATGTCTAATGATCATTTTTGACCGCAAAATGGCATTTTTTTTTACTTTTTTTGTTAGATCTCCGAAACCGCTAGACCTGCCTTTATGAAAATTTGATCAATTATTTAACTTGTCAATACAAGTAAAATGTTTTTTGAATTATTAAAATCGGACGCTCCGTTCTCTTAAAAACTGAGTTACCGTTTTCGGCACTTTTTGCCCCGTATCTCCGGAACGGCTGGACCTGCCTTTGCCAAAAACTAATCAGCACGTCTCCTTATCAATACGAATCGAATGTTTTTTGAATTATTCAAATCGGTTGATCCGTGTTCCCGAAATCGTCGACGAAAATTTGTATCCGCACATACATACACACACGCGCACACACACACACACACACACACACACACACACACACACATACACACACACACACACATACATCCATTTTTTCTAAGGTATGCCAAAATGTTCACAAACCTCTGAAACGTAAAGATATATAAAAATTTTCATTTTCGATTTTTTTGCGATTACTATAACTTACCCTACGGGAAGTTAAAAATACTAAAATTTGTCAGAATTCTATTTGTTTTTTTTAACTATTGATTAATTGAATATGAGTGATGATTTAAATACATATAAGCACAATAAGGATGCAATAAAAATTTATTAAATAATATTACGTGCTATAATAACTATAAATAAATGCGTATATCATGTAATGTAGAGTTGCAAATTATTAATTAACATAGATTACAGATTACTATTGGTAAATAAATAGATTACAAATAGGAATAGGTGTAGCATTTTAATTTTACGATTAATAATTTAACTCACGGTTAATGAAATCATTAAATATTTTCAATAAAACGTAGAAAACGAGGAAACAGAAAGCTAAGGCCAATAAATTAGTATATATTAAACCGCAAATAAGATAGCACGTGAGATAAAATCCATTCAAGTCGTGTTAGTAATGTTGAATCAAAAGAAACATGACATTAGCAAGGTGAGGAATCACCTGGAAGATCAATAATTAGTAATATAATTAAAAACAGTTTATTTTTATAGATTATTCATAGACATGGATGTTCCATTGCGTAACGGTTAAGCCCACTGCTTCTGGTGTAGTTTGAACACCCGCTGGATAACCTGACATCATGCAGTAGTGATATCAATTTTTACTTAATAATATAGATTAAAATATGTTTTTAAATGAAACATTGCTCATTTTGGGGACTGCGGTGAGAAATGGCAATGGAAAATCTATCACACTAATCTTTCCTGAATCGAGTTGGAGTTTAACTCAGCTCATGGACCTGTCTTAAAGCAGTAATGCCCATTATTCAGACATAGAAATGATTCTATCTTATAGATTTATACAAACTTTCAAATTATTATCAAAACAGATAAAATATTTAGAAGTTGAAGTAAACTTTCGTTTCGCGGAGAAATTTATAAAAAATTTGCAAATTGTAATCGATACGCATATTAGGATAGTCGATAGACTAATGATTTTTACGACAAACTGAATTTAATATGAATGCATAAAAATATCAAACATGATACTTAAGAATGCGGAAGTGTTGTAATTTTGGCCAATATATTAATTTACGATTTAATATTTAAACATCGATTCAAATTGAAAAACACCTTATAATAGATAAATATCATACAAAATGTTTCGGGGAAAAAGGTTTTTTGTGTAAAGTGTATATTTTCTTGTAATATATATATTTGGATAGAGAAGCTTGATAACTACATATGTATATTTGTACATACATATTAAATAAAAATAAAAATTGCGCAAAATCAGTACATTATACAATACCTAGCCTATTTTTTTGTTAGATTTTTTTTCACATTGATGTAAAAATAGTCTCGAACATTATTATTTATATAAGTTGTCGCTATAATCAAATTGCAATTTTCAATATTGCTATGAACAAATTATGATAATATTTCTTGCCAAAAAATAAAAAAGGAGATACATCATTAGAGATAAACTCTTTAAAGGCATAAAGACCAGCATATTGACTGGTGAAAAAATAATGTATATTTTGATCGGCAATAAATACATGAAAAAAATGCCTACTAGATATTGAACAAAAATGGGTCATTACAAGCGACGTGTCATCATTATGTGATTAATTTCAAATATATATAATTTTAAATATACATTATCAGAGTTATATCAAAGAAGGATCAGAACTTAAGTATATATCATCTTCTGCAAAATCTATAAATTATTTATTGTATGAAAGTACATTTATATAACATATTAAAAAAAAACAGTTGATAATAATTTGTTACTAACAGATTTTTTTTAAATTATTTCACGAGATTTTTAGAAACAAATCACGTTTTTTTTAAATGTTATTTCTCATAACCAGAATTGGTTCATAAATTTGCACATTGCACATATCAATTTATTTTAAGTGGTCGTTAATGTATCTTCGATCACATTAATGATTATTTTTTCATACTTTATATGTTACGGTTTTATTATGTAAATTTACTGTTGCTTCGATGTTCTTGAAGAACATACATTGTATAAGATCACTGTCTGAAAAAGTTGTAAGATTTATAATAATTAAATAAAAAATATTTTGAAAAAAAATCATAATTTAAAATTTAATAATTTAAAAAAATATATCTATATGTAGGATGGATTTTGGGTATTTTTTATCAGATCATGATATTGATATGCAATACGTTTTCGGAAGTTTTTAGACCTTTTTAAATTTGTTCAAATTAGAAACATTTTACAGTACTCCCAGACGAAGTACTTTTTTATTTCACCATCAAATTTTTGTCTGTTTTCAGTGGATATTTTGCAAATTTATTCAAGAAAATCTGATAGTTTTTTATTAAATTATTGGTTTCTAAATTACAACTAGCCACTTACAGTCCAATATAAATAATTTTTACTCTAAATTACATATAAATATAATCTGATAATGAATTGCAACAAGTAGACGAGCATTAGTATAAGTTTCTATATACAAAAATATGAAAAATAAATATGAAATTATATTTCTTCTACATTGCATATATATTCATTATTCACAAGTATTACTTTTACCAAAATATAGTGATGAATATTTTAAATGCAATTTGAATATCAACTTCGTCGTCTCAATTTTGTTGTTCGTCCGATGTCCAATTTATGATATTAGTTTGTTTTGCAAAAATTTTAATTTGTTCTTAGAAATTATCTTAATTTGTTCTTAAAATATTTTGCATTAGCAATATGGGGTTTTATGTTGAAAAAATACTGTTGTAAAAAACAGGAAATATAATAATTGACGAAATGAAACAAATGTTTGGATAAGCCGAATGTTGTGATTTATTATTAGTAGCTTTTTTGGATATTCCAATTTATATCATATGTGAATATTGATTTTTAATTTACACGGTTAAGATTTTTGGTTGCAAATATACATGTCTTACTCAGTCTGCATTTATTTATTTCTTTATTCATAAAGAAGCCAAAAATGATAATAATATTTAGGCTTTTTATAATTTACAATTAACTAAAATAATTTTATTCCATATTTCGTTGCTGCACAAAGTTTGCAATATATTACATTGATCGAATGAATTATAGTTGTGCCGATTTAGTAAATCAATTATCGAATTCTAATTCAGTGGAAATTTATTCATAAATTACGTACCTAAACCATAAATTAAGCAAAGTCATGAAATATCAACAATTATCATGAATCACAAACTAGTTTATTCAATGCACATTCTCAGAAGTCGTGTTTTGGCTCCGGCCAAAGTATTACTCAAGACAAACAATCTGAACAAAAAACGATCATAAAACTCTCATTTAAATATGCGTTCCGGGTAAAATTAACAGCTTCGAACATGATTTAACCGTATATTATTATTAATATATTAAATTATACCAATGGTCAAGGTGGCCCAGTGACCATTGTTCTATCACGAAGGGCAAACGTGACCGACTTTGAGAGGATCAGGTGGTATATATGGTATATCACGGGGTCACCAATCTATTAACGGAGGAGCTGGGCAATTGGTAGATGATTTCTTATAAAAATGTATGAATTTTCACCCTAATAATTAATTGTTGATGGTCAAATAATTAAAAAAACATGTATAGTGGTATGTAAGAATCTTAGAATTTACTGCAGACATCAATTTTTGCTTTAAAGCGCCAGGAAAGTGATTAGAGAAATCTGTGGTATTGTAGATTTAATATTATATCTTCAGTTGGTCCACAGATTGCACATATATTATTTCATTATATAGTTAAATTTTGATAAATATTTATATAAAATATAACAGGTTTTTTTTTGCTTACGGTGTTTTATACTGTGCCATGGATCTATATTTTTGATAGCAAATAGCAAATTTTTCACTGAATGAAGGCTAAGACTGAAGCCGAAATGTAACGATTTTAATCTGTTTATATATATATATATATATATATATATATATACAAATTATTCTAATACACTACTACTTTTTGCACTGATTCATCGTTTAAAAACTAGTCATAGAATATTTGCTTTTGAATTTTTTGTCATATCATGTTTATAGTTTTCACACTAGTTTTTACACATTAGAGCTTTATTGAAAACTACAGTAGATGAAAACAAAATAATTTTAAAACCACTATTATTAGCAATTACTATCGCTGTTAAAAACAAAAAAAAACTAAATTGAAGTTATAATCTTAGCATTGTATATGTACATTGTGTTCACTTTTGAAGAAATTTTATGACAAACATATCAGTCACAATAGAAACAAAAATTTTCAAATGTTTTTCTATGATAAACTTATACAAAAATTCTTTCATGCAACAGCATTATATTTTACATAAATGTGAAAAAAAATGAGGCCTCATATCTTGAAAGAATGTGAAAGAAAGGTTTATTTTTTTTATTTCCAACTAAATGGTGTTCGAAATAGTAGTTGGATGACATAATTTATTATTTGGTACCTGCTACTTCCACGTAATTCTGGAGAAATTTTGTAAATAAGTCCTTTTTACTTACGATCATCAGTGTTAAGAAAATGTATTATCAACTTTCAAATGCAGTGAAGGGTTATTGAATGCAAAGCTTTCGAAAAATGTAAACTAAATGCTATGTAAAAATAAAATTAGTTGATGTGGTCAGGTGTTGTTTTTTTATAATTACATTGAATTTGAAGTCAAATATAAGTGAGAAACTTCAATTTAATCGTACTCCGGTTGCCAAATCGCTACTGGTTCGTATAGAGAGCGAACTTTAGTTTTTCCTATATAGAATTTCATATATAAAACGATATATCATTAGAAAAAAATCTACTCTATAACGCGACAATAAAACCGATTTGGACTTACGGCGTAGAGTTGTGGGGCTGCGCCAGTAGATCAAGAATTTCATCAATCCATAGGAAGCAATGAAAAATTTTCAGGTGTATTGCAAATGAACCTTGGTATGTCAGTAACCAAATACTACATAACGATCTGAGAATCGGTACTGTCCAGGAGGTAGTAAAAAATAGAAGTGGAATTTATCACGACAAGATCATCAATTACAATAACCCCACATTAATAATAAAATAATTAAATGAAGTAGCCCACTGGGGTGTCCTCCAACATGTCATATATGTAGTACTCCAGTACTATTACTGGAGTTCTAATAATCAGCACAATAGCTTATAGATTTTTTTTCCGATTGCTATTTAATTATTGTTAAATAAAGATATATCTAGAACCAATATTGCAAGAACACATACAAAACATCAAAGACTGTGCATTTACATGCTTCTAAAATATTCTGTATAATTTCAAGGTACTGCCAATTGGTAGTATAAGTATTAGATACCTATACTATACTCATCCTATTAGTACCAATCAAACAGATATCGCTTCTCTTCTCTGGACTGTAATAGAATGTGATGTTTTTCTTTATTGAGATATGACATTTACATTTATTTACTCCAGCTCGTCATCTATGAGAAATCACGACGGGGTCACGAATCTATTATAAATATGATTGATATTCGCGAAGCATCTGCACTTTGTAGACCTTCTTAAACTTAACCGCCACACGTCTGCGATAAATGCGAATGTTGTCCGCATACCATAGATAGGCTGAAATAAATAAATAAGTAATGGTGCTTTGTACCAAGTCGGGAATATTGTTTTGTCAACAGCTGAAGTGAATGAAGACACACTTTTTGTGACATTGAAATTTATTTATTAATGCGTTTTACTCTTTCATAAGATCTGGAGTAATGGATACACACTGGTGACTTAAATTGTTAATAATATTTTTATGTAATATTTTTATAAATATTTGACAATGCTACAATATTAATAATCTATTTGAAAACATTCAGTTTTCCTCGAACATTTCGTTACGGTCCAGCAATTTGCCTTAAGGCACGATGTCATACACCCCACTAGTTATCTGTTCAATTCAAACACAATTCACAATTATTGTTAATTTTTCAAATCAATATATAATCTTATGCAACTTGAATACCTGATCGCTTATACAATAACAAAAAAATGTTTTAGCATATTTAGTTGTATCTTCATGTCACCACCCATCATCGTCAACATATTACTGCTTGATAATATTACACAATATTTGACTTTGGTTCTAGGGACGTCTTCGGTTCATTATTAATTCTATAAAAATATTGCATGAGTATCAAAAATTGATGAATATTACAGTGATAATAATTATCCTTTCTTTCTGATCACGAATTCTCATGCCATTCAGACAGCCTTGCGAACGCCAAGCGCAGACCTTCGGGCGCTGCCAGTGCTTCGGCTTAAACGATCGCCAGCTCATCATGTGTGGGAAAATGAAGGTCCGGGGAAACCGTTAGGTTTTTAAAACATTAATATTCATAATATAAAAAAATCAGTTGTATGTAGCGTTTTGCCTTAAGGCAAGTTGCACGAACTTTCCGATACGTATTCATAATCAACTTAATCAATAATAATTGAGATTTATAGGTCGATTCTGTCGTAAAATAGACCAATGTTATGGCAAGGCTATGTTACGTTAAAGTTTGCACATAAAATGCTAATAAATAGTGTCAAAATGCCATGTATTTGCTGTGCGATCAGGCGTTTTACACATAAACTGCAACTTCACTTGTATGTTATCAAGCTATATCTCAGAGACACAGTTATCACAAGATCTTTTTTTATATTTGTACGACTGCACAACAATCACATGGTTTTTTGACAGTATTTAGAACGATTTTGTATGAAAACTTCCACATAACATGACCTTCCCATAACATTGGTCTATTTTACGGCCGAATCGGTCAGGAGTGGTATTTAGTAAATTAGTTCAATATTATTATATTTAAATCATATTATGCTAAATTTTTGAAATGTTAACATGAATATGTAGTCGAAATAAGTTCAAGTCCAATCATACATTTATTTATTCGCGCATTCTCAGAATAATAAAAGTTAAATTGAATAATATAATCCCTTACTTTTAAAAAGTTTGCCAACCCCTGCTTCTATAAAATCGATCGGTCCAGGTTTCTTGATCACTCAATAATAATACTATATATGAACAGGTCACTAAACCCGCGTGTGTAGCATACAAATTTTATTAGCCTGGCATCTAGTACACGATTTTTTTTATTTAATTATATAAAATAGTTAGTAGGTCCTCTTTTAACTATTCTAAATTGAATAAAATCCTTATCAATTTGATATAATATTGTAAAGATCAAAATTGAATTTACTGAAACTACAGAATTTAAAAGTCTTCATGCTGGATTTTTTTTGGCAACGTACGACAATGACTTCAACAACTTTCATATAATTCTTTTTTTATTTTGATAGCAATCAGAATTATTACATGTGTTGTATTGTTGTATTAAGTACTACTTATCACTAATAACGAGATATTAGTAGACAATTTATTGTAGTTACTAATAAGGTGACCATATTTTTTTAAGTCAAAGAGACTGTCTCGGCCAAACCGGGACGTATGGTCACCTTATTCTTAGTAGACAATTCATTGATGGTGCTTATCGTCCAAGATACATCTTATTTTTAATACTGAACACAATTGGAAGACAACCCTGTGGTCACCTTCCTAATTATGATACTAAAGCAATGCCCCAATGGGCTATTTTTGCTTCGAAATATTATGCCATATATATTTCCAAATGAACACCAATGTCACTACCGCTTGACTTCTGGCTGTCCGAGGCATCTATCAAATTTGTAACTTGTGATTGAAATTTTGTAGCTCTACTGATCCACTAATCCGCGGGAAACTATACATATAATTTAGCGTTCTAATTTTAATTTTAAAAGTTCAAGGAATAATATGTAAATGAGATTATCCTGACAATATTTTTTAATTCAAAATTTTATCATGAAAGATCATTAGACTAATAAATTAAGGTTATTTGGTATAATTAACTTCCAGAATTTTTTTGCATATCTTTACGTTTCTAAGATTTCTGAATATTTTCGCATACCTTAGAAAAAAAGATGTGTGTATGTTTTCATGTATGTATGTGTGGAAACAATTTTTTTTTAATTTTTGTTGACGATTTCGAAAGCATGGATCAATCAATTTTTGAATGATACAAAATTCTTATTGATGCGGAGAAGTATGGTTTAACGGACTTAAATGTGTTTGAAAATTATCCACATTTTTTTCAAAAATATAAAAATTTAAAAAATAATCACAATTTGCTTATAAAAAATTTTAATTGCGGTACGGGAAGTTGCAGCAATTTGCCCAAAGGCACGATGCCATGCACCACTAGTTCATGATTAAATTAAATTCACTAGCTCTTTTCTACTTTATCCAAAATCTATCTCGATAACTCGATATGATCCCTGGTTTCATTCACAACAAATTGCGTGCGAGGCGAAGGACCGCGTCGGCTGCCGCTACAAGACATAATAAGAGAGTCGGATGCGGTTAAGAATTATTTATTGTTTTTTTCGATCTTTTCTTCAAGATCGATCGAGATTGTGATTGAGCCGAACACACGAGGAGAAATTGATGGACGCGAGCGTGGGATTTGTCGAGAGATGAATCGGAGGAATTTTTACGACATTCAGAATATTATGCTTAAAAAATAATTGCTTATACTTTTGCATATAGAGAAGATCGAGTTTTAGGGTCCGAGTGATTAGAGCAGCGGTAGGCGAATCTTTTTATTCATTACCACTAAATATTTTTGTCTAAGTTGATATTACCCCCGTAGCCTATAGGAATTACCCTAATACGTAGCAAATACAGTAAATATCAATTAACAATACATACTTTTTATTCACAAAAATTTTGTTCTTACCCCATTTGGGGTAATTAATCACGGTTTACCGACCACCGGATTAGGGTAACACACCAGTATGGTATAGAATATGTTGTACTAGTTTGGATGCAAATTAGGATTCGATCGGTTTGCCTGAATTGGTATATTAAAATTTTTAATATCACGATATTTACATCAACAAATATTAACAATTATCTATTTATCAAACCAAATATGTTGAGACTGTCAGAAAATAAGGTTATTAAATTAACCGTATGCTGTAATGGTATTTTTATAATTTTCCTAAGAATTCATAATATGTGTTGTTATTTGCAGGAATTACATTATATTTAAGCAATAAAAATCATAATTTTTAAATTAATATTACAAATTATTCATGGAATTAACAATCAGGTTTATAGTCATTTTTATACACAATAAGATTTGTTATTACAATTCGATTTGCTATTACAATGACATTGAAATAAACTAATTTTTAGCATAAACACTACCAAACAATTGTAACATATAATCAATTCTCTTATGCAATATTTTTAAATAAACAATTGATTTTGCCAATAGCAGAATTAAGCTCACATTCGTTCAGTTTCGTAAGCTGTTTAATAGATTTTTTCATATATTTCATATTTGTTTTGCTAGAGTTTATTATGAAATAGATGAATTAGCTAAGAGAATAGCTGGAAAGTTATTAAGAACTTACCAAGTTTTTCATACAGGCTGAGATTTTAGAAAAACTATAATCATCATCAACTGTAAATGTTTCAATAAATTAGTTTGTATTTTTAATGTGAATTTGGAAGTAAAAAAATATAGAAAAAAAGAGTGCGCGTAAGGTTTACACGTGATTGAAGTAAAACTTATTTGCTAATGTACAAGATGTCATTTAAGTAAAAGTAAATACATCATATAACAATTTTGAATAATGTTTATTAGTAATTTGGTAACACTCGTGATGCACACATTTATTAGCGTTAAAAATATGTATAATATTTAAAAACAATAATGTAATTAAAGTCATACTTCAAATATGACATGATTGGTTTGTCATTGTATTAGCATTTAGAAATGAACCTTTATTAGAGAAATGAAGTAATTGCTGATTAATAAATTCTATAATATTCGTTCACACATTGGATTATCTTAAATAACGCCTAAACAAATATTGTTTTCGCAACTTCACTCATCATGTAATTGTGTTTGAAGAACTTCATGTAATTAAAATTAAAATACATTCATTGACTGCTTGTATCTTTTTTACTTTTTAGCTGGCGATATAATCTCATTCTTTGAACAGCTGTAATATCTGCCTTGCCTAAAAAATATTTCCCATTTTAATAACTTCAAAGATTTATAGAAACTACGAATAATATATAAATAATTTCTAATCAATAAACTTACGTTTAGTACAAATTTATTGTTTTCAAGGAACAGGGTAAAATATTCTTCTAATTTAGGCATTTTTCATTAAATCAACATTTGTAGTACGATGTAACTTTAAAATATTTATTTATCTATGCCGATTTCCTTGTTGATATCGATACGCATACAACGTTGATTCCGGTACGCATACAACGACAGATCTCTATTCACATACGCGACGACTAATCACAATCGATCCGTATAGAAATGATATCATAGAGAGCGAATGACGAATCATTGGCACTCGACTCTTATCTTATCTGCCGTAACGCACTTCCGTTGCATTTGTACGGATTTACACCCTAGTCGCGCCTAAAGAAGTTTTACTTCAAAAGTAATACATTGATAGTTATGATTTATACATCATATTATTACTTTTAATTTTATGATTTTTTTTCATAGGTGTAAAAGGCCTCTAAAAAAATGTATGTGCGGTCAAGGCACGCCATGCTTTTGTTTATGCATAAATGTAGTAAACCAGATATTAGAAAATGGAACATATTGAAACACGCTGTGAAAAATGCAATTTTTCTTATATTCTCTCATTATTCTCTGTGCAAATGAATTCATATCATCGATTACGCGCCTGTCTCACGTGCATTTACAACAATAAAACCGAATCGAGTCTCGTCGCCTCCTTAACCTTCTTCCAGTACCTGCATTGTGGTTGCATTATGCGTTTTAATTGAGGACAAATGCATCATTAATTTTCCGACATTAATTTTCCTTTCTCGTCGACTTCCGCGAAACCGGAAGATGGCCGTGGCGAATGAACTGGTTCGCGGCCGGTCACTTCCGTTAAGAGGCGGAAAGAGAAAGACGCGGAACGAAATAGAGAGTGTGAAAGAGATGCGGAGAGAAAGAGGCGATTTAAACTTGAACTACATCGAAGGATTTGCTGAAGAAACCAGATTTGCGTTTAAATGTCACTGGGGTAAAATGTGACTTAACCGATAACTGATAATACGTTTAAAGTTAATTGTCGTTGTGTGCGTCAGAATTATGAAACGGTATTTTTGCGGCGTGAACTTGTAATTGTACACTAAGGGTTTTGTATTGTTTTGAATATTAGTCAAAACTAGCTGTAAGTGGAATTCTGTCTTAAGGCAATTAAGGCATCGTGCCTTAAGGCAAATTGCTGGAACTTCCCGTACCAATTTTTTTTTTTTTTTTTAAAACGAATAACATTTTTGAAAAAAATTTACTTCGAAAAAATAAGATTTTTGAGAAACTATAAATTGGACCAAAAATTACTTTTTTTGAAAAAAAAAATTAAAAAAAAAAATTCTTTATTGTGACATATTTTAGAAGAGCTAAACTTTTTTTCAAAGCAATCGTACTGCTTTAACTGCATAAAGACGAAATATCAAAGCGCGTAAGCGCCGCGTCGCCGTCTAACGCGTAAACATTGGTACGAAACCCATAGGACTGTAAACCAAATTCATACTTATTGTTAAAATCTCTATAAAATATCTGATAATTTGATGTGCATAAGTCTAATGACCATTTTTGACCGCCAAATAGCATTTTTTTTACTTTTTTCATTAGATCTCCGAAACCGCTAGACCTGCCTTTATGAAAATTTGATCGGTTCTTCACCTTGTCAATATAAGTAAAATGTTTTTTGAATTATTAAAATCGGACGCTCTGTTCTCTTAAAAACTGAGTTACCGTTTTCGGCACTTTTTGCCCCGCATCTTCGGAACGGCTAGACCTCCCTGTGCCAAAAACTAATCAGCACGTCTCCTTATCAATACGAATCGAATGTTTTCTGAGTTATTCAAATCGGTTGATTCGTATTCCCGAAATCGTCGACGAAAATTTGTAACCGCCAATGCATACACACACGTACATACATACACACAACACACACACACATACATCCATTTTTTCTAAGCTATGCCAAAATGTTCAGAAACCTTTGAAACGTAAAGATATATAAAAATTTCTTTCGATTTTTTTGCGATTACTATACTTGCCCTACGGGAGTTAAAAATTATTTTTAACATCTGAACATTTTGTACTACCTTAAATTTTTATATAATTATTGATTTATTGACTTTGTATAGGAGTACACTAGCCATTCAATGCACGTAATGCTTATTTATATATGCACGTAAGTATAATCACAATTACTTTATCTAAACATTTCACACTATCACTACATAATAGGTGGTTTTGCACTTTATACAGGGCACCATATATCTTTTATCGGTCAACAATATTATAAAATTAGTTGCAAGGAAGATTTTTTGCCTCATTAATTTGTTCCATAGTTCTTGTCTACTCTTCAAAAAATTATGTATACATTTTTTTTTTTATATAACTAAAACTTCCGCTTTGCCCTTGCCTCTGGTCCCCACGGAAACCGCCGTTAGGCATTACTTCGTCGGGGGAGGATCTAGTTTAATTCTTACTTGCTTTATACTCATCTTTTAAGTGGGCGAAGTCCCATTCGTCCTTTCTCTTTCCATAGAGCATAGGTCAATTAGTACCTCTAAATTATGTATATGTGCGTGTATGTATGTGTGTATGTGTATGTTTGGATACAATTTTTTGTCCACGACTTCGAGACAGAAATCAACCGACCTAAACTTGTTTATATTTTAGCAAAACTATACATCATCGCTTAAATTTATATTATATCAATAAAGACATCATAAAAGTGAAAGAAAGCTATTACACAAAAACTATGATAGCAGCGAATACTATATTTTCATGTTTGATAAAAAAAAATCATCGTTTTTGTCTTATGTATTTTTTTTTATTTTATTTATTTTGGCTTCTGATTTACATCATTTTGCCATTACAGGTCTTATGTATTCATAAGACACTTTCAGCAACTTACCATTTGAAAAACTTTTAAGAACTTGCAATATGAGATTATATTCAGCTCACTATTTCTTGTTCTTTTTATTTAAAAGAATAAGAACAAAGTTGGTTGCAACCTGTTGCATTTTGCTTATTCGACTTTAGTATGAATACTTACTTTCAAACATCTTGTTATAGATGTCATTAAAGAAAACTAAAGTATTGGTATGAAATTTATCATGCATATAAGGATACTCTGTACATGGATAACCCTATTAGGATATTAGAAAATAATATAATAATAAATAATAATATATAAATAGTTATTTATAGGACATTTTAAATTTAAATTTGTTTAATCATACTGGATATTGTATTGACACTGATGTCAATGCTGCCTGACACATAGCTTTTACCAATTAGGAGAGTCGACTAAAACTTTTTTTAATCTTTATTTATGTTTAAACATGCATATAGAAGAGAACTCTCCAAACACTCCTTGTGCGTCACGTGACTTTTCGTTGCGTTCTATCTGCTCATAACTACATTACACAAATTTTCAGTTTTAAATTTAAAAACGATTGTTTTTCTCTATATTTTGGTTTTTCTATATGTATTATTTAACAAATGTTTTTTTCTGGTGTGGTATGTATATCTTTTAATTATTTTAAATTTAAATTAAATTTATTTTTTTTAAACTTTGTAAATATTTTTTAGATACTGTTAACAAAGAATTGATGACACACAATCCATGTCAAAACGTATATTAAAATAAATATTTGTATTTTTTTGTTTTCTTTTATTTCGACGATTGGCTGAAAATCATTATCAAGATATGCCTCAACGTCGAACAAAAAAATCTAATTATATATATATATATATATATATATATATATATATATATATATATATATATCTATTTATTGGAACTTAAACGCTTCAACATCACAAATATGAATTTTGTGATACTTAATATATTTATTTTTAAGCTCTCTTGCAAAAATGGATTACTAATATGACGAAAAAAATATTTTGTTTTAGAAAAAAATATACGGCTATTTAATTATATATAATAGAACTATTAAATGTTTTTATAACCATCATGCAATTTTTCAAAACACTTTTATTAATATATTTTTCTTTCTTTCCAGGTAAGTGTCATTGAATAAGTTCATCGAATTGCACTTCTTCTTGTACGCAACATGTAAGTTTTTCATTAACATTAACATATTCTTCAGATAAGTTAACTCAAGTGTATGTCATTATCATGTTCACTTATTTAGCGCCTTTTAAAACATTTCGAATTCGCAATTCATATTGAATTTGCATAAACAAGATTTTTGTGCAATACTCTCTTGCAATATTTACCTTGCATATATGTAGTTTACGCATTATGCAGGTGCGATAATTGTAATATAATGAATTGGTAGATCATTTGAATAATTACGGAGTCACTTATTTTGTGCACTGTTATGAAGTTTATTATTGTTGATATATTCATTCACAAAATATTTTTAATAACAAATTTAATGCATCTTTCTAAATGGTACAAAGAGTTTCGTACATCTATATTTTTACAGATAGTATCAAATTTTAGTATTTGTTAATTAGTTGGTAGTTTAGAGATTCTTATGCTGGGACTTACTACCCTCTCAAATAAATCCAGATTTCGATTCATTATTATGGCACTTTTCATCAAACTTCAATACATTATCATGATTTTTTCATCAAACTTTAATACCACATATAGAAATATTGTTTGTTTTCACCTTGTTACATTAAATTTAATCATAAAATATTTGAATTTATAGATATTTTGGCTATTTCATTTATCTTATTATATCTTTAAAGTTATTATAATATCATTATTTTAAATTAGTTGTAACTGATATAACTCGTGTATAAATCCTTGGTTTTTCTGATATTATTAGTGCAAATAATATGTATACATAATAATACGTATACATTAGGGTGGACCTTAATGTGGATCTTTTCAAATTTCTTGGCTCTCTGGGGCTCAAATGCTTCCAAATTTATAAAAAACAATTCTCTGAAAGTTTTAGCTCTTAATATTAACTTTTAGATAGTCCGCACTCCAACCAAAGTTTCTTGGTTCTTCTTCCTAAGTAAATACTTATTTTATGAAATATATCAAACTTTGTTGTGACTTTTTTATGACTAAAATAAGCAAATACAATGCTATACAATGCTATTTTGATTCACTTGTTGCTAAGTTATAAAATTCCAAAGAAACAAATTCAATTCTACCCATGTTATTTTTATAAGAGCTTTTAGTTGAAGTGCGGACTATAATAACGTTAATATTAAGATCAAAAACTTTCAGAGAATTTTTTTTTAATTTGGAAGCATATGAGCCCATCGGAGCAAGAATTTTCGAAAACATCCTAGTATACATGTAATACTCGTACACATATAATATATAAAAGCTTTTTGAGCAGGTGTCTATCCATATAATTCAAAGAAAACTAAAATATGTTTTTAAGAAATTTTTAATAGAGTTTCATACTTTTCCCAGTCCCTACTTTTTCAAGTCCTAATTTGATATTTCTTCAGTGGATAAAACTACAAAAAATGGTATGAAAAAAAACTCGATACATATATATGGAAAACTATTAGAAAATATTCTAGAAATATAATTCAGTTATATTTCTACTATCTGGGTGGATACCTGCTAAAAAGCTTTTTTCTTCTTTTTTATATATATTTTACTACCTGAAAAAAAAATGTATATATTTATTTATATATTTATATATAATATAGTGCAAGTTGTTGCAATATTGCGCAAGTTCTGCGCAGATTTGCGTTATTTGATAAATGACTTCTTTATAAAAAAATCCGACATTGAGATACATATACATCTTATAGATTTGTATTCAAATACTCAAAATCTATACACATCAAAACACATCTATAGACACTATCAAATTTCAAAATTTTTGATCAAGAAACAATAATATTCCATATAATAATGATTCAAAATTATTCAGCATAATCAATCAAAATTGAATTTCCAATATTTTATACAAAAAATATTCAAGTTTTATAAATAACAACGATTTCATTCGGCGTGAAAATTACTTTTACTAAGCATCTAGAATTTACCCATCGCCTTTGCTTTAGAAGTTGTTCGAAAGTTCAGAAATGTACTTATGGGTTTCGTAGGTAGTTTTCTAAAATACTTATGATATATGAATATGAATATTCGAGAGATCTATTATTTGTTCAGTTGGTTCAAAAAGCAATGAGGTAAATAGTAATATCTACGATAAGTCGGGACATTGGCATACTAAATCAATGAATATTCATTGCATCTAATCATGGGACACGGAATACAATTAACTATTGCAAAATGTACGTAATGCATGTAGTCAGTGGAATGTTCAGATGTACATGACATGACGCAGGTTAAATTCAGGAATTTGAATGTTGACACACATGGTGAAGTAAAAATAATTCAATTTATTTTGATGAATAAGACATTAATACAGGTGTTCGATTTTTAGAAATTAATTGCTATTTAAAGCACGTTATTTGCTTTTACTTGAAAACATTACTCTGCAGTTTCATGTAGTCAATCACCTGCCAGAAGTCGTACCAAAATTTGCTCAATAAGGCTACTCTTGGAAGAGATTACTATAATTTTTGAATAAAAAATGCTGGTTTTGATTTTTCCTTCATATTGTGCAGTTGAAACATAAATTATGTCATAAGTTATGACTAAAATCTTTGTCATATTTAATTCAAATTTTATATTTTTCTGGAAAAACTTCTTTATAGAATATAGTAACTATATGCAAACATTATTTTGTCTTAAAATACAAAAATTTACTTTCAACCGACCTTCAGAAATTACTTTTTTGTTCAGAATTATATAAAATTCAGGAGTAAAAATAATTTATTTAGTTAAATAAGATAAAATTAATATGGGTGTTTTCTTTCTTAGAAATTATATACTTTCAAACATTACAAATATCTCTCTTTATTTTTATATGGTCAATAGCCTACCAAAAGAAGCACCTTTCTCAATAACAAGGCGACTCTTAGAAGAGATTATTACAATGTCCTAAAAAAATGCCAGTTCTGATTTTTCTGCCACATTGTGCAGTTAAAACACACTTGTATTGACATAAAATTTTGCATTTTTTGCAAAAACTTTTTATGAAGTATAATTACCTGCGAACATTTTTTGTCTCGAAATACAAAAGAATTAACTCTAGCTCTACCTCCAGAAATTGCATTTTATTCAGCATTATATTGCTATTATTATTATTAAACTCAGGAATTTGAATGTTAACACATATGCTGATGCTTATGTGAAAATAATTAATTTTTTCAGGAGAATAAGATATTGATACAGGTGTTTTCCTATTTAGAAATTATTTGTTAGAAAGAAAATTGTTACGAACTTTATCATATTTAAGAGCTCAATACATATAGTCATGGTACAAATAAATAGTACAATTGATGATATACTAGTTGTAAGTGGCATTTTGCCTTAAAGCAAGTTTGATTAACTTCCTCATATGTTTCAACTATTGGACTGATCAATTAAAAGCCATTTAGATAATTTGACCATTTAGATAAAATTTTCAAAAATAAAAATGTTGCTTTTTCAATTTCGAAAATAAAATTGTTGTCTTTGATAAATATTTGTCTTTGATATCTTTCAAAAAAACTTAAAATGTTTGTATAGAATTATATCAACTACAATAACTAATTCGCACTTAGAACTTACAAGGTACATGTCCTAAAAACATGGCGTATTATTTCAAACTTTAATGAATTTTCATTATTAAAATACTTTTATAGGACTATAATATTTTAGAATGTTTGTTAAGACTGTGTACTATGTCATCATACAAATTTTAACCAATTAATTTAAAAGCTAAAAAAGCTAAAAACTTTTCAAATTCAAATCAAGCGCTGAAATTTTTTTGATGAAAATTATTAAGGATGTAGTTGATTATTTTGCAACTATTATTTTGTCCATGTGAAAATATTAATACTCTCTTTTGCATCCAGAAATTAATTTTGTTTCTATAAATATGCGAACCAGATTATAAATAGAAATACATATTAAAATATAATATAAATAAACTTTGCTTCTCTATTCATGGAAATAGAATGCAAATTATAGAGTGCAATTTTCCTTCCATTATGACTAATTATTTTAATGAAAATGTAAACATAGTAACACCATCTGTTACAGATGTGTTTGTTGTGAATTGTGTAACATAACGTTTTATTATTTGCATATGATTTTTAATGATAATTTTGCAATTCATTTTATTAAATAATTTATGAATCATCTTGTATTGTTGAAAATATCATTTGATAAAAAATATACTTTGTTTTAATTACTATTAATTAGTTATTACTGACTAGAATGTCATTAATAATATTAATCGAATTATAAGCTTGCTAATTGTTATTAGAATTAGCAAATTGTAGAGTAATAACTTTAAATAACATACGAACGTTGCGACCTGAGAAGCTCGTTAAATAATCCATCATACATCAAGTTTAACAAATATAATCAAAATTTATTGAAAAGCTCTCTTATATATATACATATTATATATACATATTTTTAAGTAATAATATTTATGATAATCATTTTTATTTTTGGATGTACGTGACAGCAAGTGATCGACCTCACAAACACAAAGTTCTGATTTTAAATTCCATTTTTATTTGAATATATAGATCATAAATAATTTTCCGATTGAAAATTGCCTTTTTCGTAATTGCTGCAGGTATTCTGAATATTTGAATATAAAGGACAACCGTTGGGTTGCCTTCTGATAAAAATTTATCAAAAATAGTATAGAACGCCAATTAGGTACCCATCAGTTACCATTAACAATTATGTTTGCGGTTAAATTTTTATTTTTTAGATGAAACCCTATTTAATACACAGTACTATATTTTTCTATTTTTTTGTCTACAAAAAAAATGTTGGGATATAGAAAACTTTTAATTGGGTTCTTTGACTTTTTGAAAAACAGTTTTAATGATCATGGTCTTACATTATCTTTTTCCTTGAAAAAAATATATTGAAAGCAAGCAATATGCGATATCAGACATATTTCTAATTGTCAGATTGTAATTGTTGCCCTCATTACTTATCAGTGCTCATCAAATGGTTACCAATTTAATTTCGATTACAGCATTTAAATTCTAATATAACTATTATTACTTTATGCATAGTTTGTTACGCTTTCTCATGCATATATAAAATATTTCGACGTTTATGAAGTTATTAAATGAAAGTTGGAAACGATGAAGATGTTCGGTTTTATCTGTTTAATATGACAGAGGTTTCAAACAGGAGCTTTTGTAAGAGAAAGTTCATAATACAAAAGTTGTAGTAGGCAATCTTATCACATGAGGTTGGAAAACTAATCCATACCTAACTTATTATAGAGTTGCATTATACTAACAATTCTAACACTTTCAAAGAACTTTCAAACAAAAATCTACATTTGTAAACACCACGCAATATTTAGAAAGATGTTCAAAAAATTTTGTTCGGCATCTCTGAAGATTTTGCAACATTCAAATCATTTTTTTTTCTACATGAAGCTTATTTATCATTTAACATACTATTGACTTCATTTTCAAAGAAATTTCATTCTGTTTCCCACAAAAAGTTTCAGAACGTTTTATAATACCTTAAAAAAGTTGGGTGTGTATATGCGTGTGCGTATGCGTGTGCGTGGTTCATGTGCGGATACAAATTTTCGTCGGCGATATCGTAACACGGATCAACCGATTTGAATAATTCGAAAAACATTCGATTCGTATTGACGGGGAGACGTTTTGATTAGTTTTTAGGAAAGGCAGGTCCTGCCGTTTTGACGATATGGAGAAAAAAAATTTAATTAAGTTTTTGAAGGCGGAGCGTCAGATTTGAATAATTCAAACCAGATTTTATTTGTATTGACTAAACGAAGGATTGCTTAAATTTTTTGAAAAGCAGGTCCAGCGGGTTTCAATAAAAAAGTAAAAAAAATGCCTTTTGGCGGTCACAAATAGTCATTAAACATATGCATATCAAATTATCAGTTATAGGAATTTTAATAATAAGAACAAATTTTGTTTACATTTTTATGAATTCCGTACCAATGTTTATCCGTTAGACTCCAGCGCAGCGCCTAGGCGCTTCGATTTTTTGTCTTCACTTATGGCAAACTTACACATCTATTTTCGAGACTAAAAATTTCAACTAATTCTAGTTTTACACTCCTGCACGAATATTGCATTTTTATTGATACTTTCAAATTTTGCTGTAACTAATTTGAGAGTAAAGATAGTACATACTCCATAAGAAAGACTTTTTTGGTCAAACAATAAATTTCTTGAGAACAAAGTTATTCAATTTTCTTATCCATAAAAGTTTCAGAATTTTTTACTATTTATAGAATAAATCATTTACGAGCTTAATATGCTTACACTGTTTTTATCAGTTATTTATTTTATTTATTTTAAAAAGAATGAATCTTGCATTTTATTCATAAAAACGTCTAAAGTTTATAGTTCTTTATTAATATGATATATTTAATCACAATTCCTGAATTATTATCCATAAGCGACAATACCCAAGTTGTTTTATTTTTTTTAAATAATGCATAAATTTTCTTACTTATCTAAAGTTAAAATATATATATTAAATTATTAACAAATGATTATTTTAGAGTAACCATCACTAGTATGCAGATAATATTATCGATTAAGTTAACTGATTCGCTGTTATTTTTTCTTAATTGATTTATTTTATATCACCTTGTATCAGATTTATCACGGACTTTTACGTTTTTCAACTAATTTCTAAGCCATATGATCATTGCCCTTACATTATTTGTTCCTAATGACCTATAGATTAATCAGCGATGCAAATAATAATTGCGCTTATTTCTTCCACGGAAGATTTATCGATAATTTTTTTCTTAAATTATCGATTTAAAGAAAATAACATTATTAGTCATGGATTATATATAATATGGAATAAACGTCGAGTAGAGAATTATCATAAAAAGTGAAGATAAATATAAAATCAGGTGTTAATGAAACAAAAGATCTATATATTATATCTCATAGAACGTTATATGCATATTCAGTCTACTAGTAATGCAGTAATCTGTTAGAGCTAGACGTAAAATAACATTAATCAAAGTAATTTACAGTAATTAAGAGTTTGAGGATGATTTTGATTTACCTATACAATTGTATATGGCTTCCATAAGCACATGCGTTATAAAGAAACCTTTCTTTTACCAAAAATCTTTTAAATAGTGTCCGACAATGAGGTAATTTTAAACCAATCAGACAAGATTTTATTACTATTACTAGATTATTACCTAATCCATATTAGTTTTGACAATTTTTACCTGCATTAGGAGGCCCAACACATTTTGGTTATTTAATACTTTTAAAGAAATAATTGCAATTTTATAACAAATCTTAATTTTACTATTATTACTGCTTCTAATCACTGGTTTTGAAAAAAAATTTGGCGCCACTTTATCATTGTTACAATATTATTAAGAGCATGGTGTTGTTTTGGACGATTTTTACCTATCAGGAAATCTGATGATTTGGTCACACGTAAATTTATATTTTAATTTTACCATTTTTTTATTCATTTATTATTATACTACAGAGTTATTGACAGAACTCTTTGAGAATTTATCAAACCATGGAATAATTTCTTTTTTTTCTCCATAATTATGTATACTATTAGGTGATAGATACCCATAATATACTTTCAGTTAAAATAGACCTAGATACCCCAGCTTATTTTACTATAATTATTATTACTAACTAAATAGAAAATATTTATTTTTTAGTAAAATGTTATTTTCTAGTAAATTTTATATCAATTTGAGAACTACAATTGGGGTCCTCATAGATGATCCACCAATCTTCATATAGGACCCCAATTGTAGTCCTCAAACTGTAAAACTATATAAGTTTATACAATTTACTAAAAAAAATATTTTCTGTTTAGATTTTCTATTTGACTCTAATCCAATTGAAGGATGATTGATGTGAATTATTTTGGGAAATTATTTTTTAAATATTGTTTACATAGCATATTACGTCGTAACTTATTTTTAATCCTTTCGATAAATACATATAAATTTTGGAATTTGCGAGTGGAAAGGGTTAATATGTTGTATCTATACGAGATCCTTATTTGCTGAATTTTTAGTTTTTTCTCTTGTCTAATCGGAAGGGTATAATTCAATTCATGTGCAAAAAGATTTTCTCAATGAGTTCGTATAAAAATGTCTTAAGGAATATCAACTAGGTGACGTAGCCTAAACATGCCAAAAATGCTTGCATTAACTATGAAATCAAATCGAATTTTAAAAATTGGTTCAGGATTTTTGGTGAAAACTTTGTTGAAAATGTTTGCACTTATATGCTAAGAAGCGGCTGGCCGCGCAAAATTAATCAGGGCAAATCCTTAACATTTTTTAGCAAATAATCTTGACATTTTTGAAATCAGTACAGCCGTTTTTTAAAAAAACACCTTTGAAAAGTGAAATTTTGGCTCACATACACGCATGCAGACACTTTTTCAAGTTTGTTCTCAAACAATTTAGAATGACTTGAAATGTCGAGAAAAGATATAATTGGCCAATAGACTTCCTGGCAAAAAATTATACCTCTTTTTCGGAAAGTAATTATGGTGTAATTGAACACACCACCATCTAAGAAACCGTTCATTAATCACGTGATCGACCTTTTGAGGATTTTTGAATCCCCCTCTCCCTTGGTAATATTCAAAATTACCCACCTCCTCCACCAAACATTTTTAGTTTAGTAAAAAAATTGAAAAATATTTGATTTTTTTTGAAAATTTTTGAATTTTTTTAAAATTTAGTTAAAAAATAAATGCATTTGATATATTAACTATACCTCTCCCTTCCCCACATGATATTTTGTGACTTTTTGTCAAGCCCCCCTTCTCCTGAAAACCTCACGTGATTATTGGACGCTCTCTAAAAAATAAGTACACCTGATATCTTACTATACCTCTCCTTCCCCCACATAATATTTTGTGATTTTTTGTCAAACCCCCCTCCCCCTAAAAACTTCACGTGATTATAAACGCCCCCTAAGTGTGACTATGATTCAACTACATGTACCACTTAATTAACTTCCCGTAGGGCAAGTTATAGTAATCGCAAAAAAATCGAAAATGATAATTTTTATATATCTTTACGTTTCAAAGGTTTCTGAACATTTTGGCATACCTTAGAAAAAATGGATGTGTGTGTGTGTGTGTGTGTGTGTATGTATGTATGTATGTATGTATGTATGTATGTGCGTGTGTGTATGTATGTGCGGATACAAATTTTCGTCGACGATTTCGGGAACACGGATCAACCGATTTGAATAATTCAAAAAACATTCGATTTGTATTGATAAGGAGACGTGCTGATTAGTTTTTGGCGCAGGGAGGTCTAGCCGTTCCGAAGATACGGGGCAAAAAGTGCCAAAAACGGTAACTCAGTTTTTAAGAGAACGGAGCGTCCGATTTTAATAATTCAAAAAACATTTTACTTATATTGACAAGGTGAAGAACCGATCAAATTTTCATAAAGGCAGGTCTAGCGGTTTCGGAGATCTAATGAAAAAAGTAAAAAAAAAATGCCATTTGGCGGTCAAAAATGATCATTAGACTTATGCACATCAAATTATCAGATATTTTATAGAGATTTTAACAATAAGTATGAATTTGGTTTACAGTCCTGTGGGTTCCGTACCAATGTTTACGCGTTATACGGCGACGCGGCGCTTACGCGCTTTGATATTTTGTCTTTATGCAGTTAAAGCAGTACGATTGCTTTGAAAGAAAGTTTAGATCTTCCAAAATATGTCAAAATAAAGAAAACATTTTTTTTTTCAAAAAAAAGTAATTTTTGGTCCAATTTATAGTTTCTCAAAAATCTTATTTTTTTGAAGTAATTTTTTTTCAAAAATGTTAATCGTTTTTTGAAAAAAAAAAAAAAATTGTACGGGAAGTTCCAGCAATTTGCCTTAAGGCACGATGCCTTAATTGCCTCAAGACAGAATTCCACTTACAGCTAGTTTCTTGCTGACTTCTAATCAGTTTTGCTCCAAAGTCTTTAAATTAATGATGCACACAACAACCTGAATATTCAGGTTAATATCAGTGAATAACCGCATACACATTGCATATTAGATTATTAATGAATAGTTTGTAATAATAAAAATTAAAAATTATCAATCCTCGATGCAAATGACACATTATTAAGTTAAGAATGCATACGATGCACTTTTCAATCTTTATTCCGATATTATATCTCGTGTGTTTATTCATTAGATTTAATTATGTGAAGGCTATTTGTCTGATATTTATATCATTATTTTTATTTAGCACAAGCTGAATGCTTTCGCTTCATCTTGTCGATAAAGTTAGAGAATTAATTGTAATAGAGATATTTTCTTAATTGTGATTAAATGGTTAATATGGAAACAATACTATAAATAGAAATTAAATTATTTATTTCTTTGTTTATCGTTGTATTATATTTTTTTGCAGAAGTTGTCGCCGGGTGATGTTAGCATTGAACTATTGTTATAGGCCTACGTATATTAGACACATAATATAAAAATAACAAAGTATAAATCAAATAAAGTATTTTAATATACTTGAGAAATAAATTATATATAATATTATAATTTTCTCACATTTTTATTCAATAATTACTGTGATATCACTCAATTTCACAAAGTTGCATCTATTTGTAAATTATTTTGTATGAAATAATTTTTTTTTATCTGTTTCGATGTAAATTGTTCAATTAGTTTGGCACCTCTCAATTAATCTTATAATAATTATTTCTACAATAAATTAATTAAATTTATCACATTCAAGATAAGTGATAGGTTTATAAATGAAAATTGCATAATTTATGTTTATTACAATTAATCCTTATGCATTAACTTTAATTGCTACTAGATCTGACATGTTATTATTGCAATGTGTTTCAACATGAAAGAAGTTTTTATTGTCTTGTATTTAAATTTTTTACGCAATCTGGAATTAATGGTAATTAATCTATATATTCTTGTTAACAAGATAATTACATTTCAGGAATTATAGTATTCTTGCTTTGGTTGATTGCGAATTTAAGGATACATTTATTAGTGTCAACCATTATACACATTTATAAAATGATAAATTATAAATTATATATTTATAATAGCATTAAAAATATGTATAATATTTATAAACAATAATGTAATTAAAGTCATACTTAAAATATGACATGATCGGTTTGTCATTGTAATTAGCATTTAGAAATTAACATTCATTAGAGAAATGAATAATTACTGATTTATATATTTTTTAATATTTGTTAACAGCGTGGATTATGTTAAAGAACGCCTAAATAAATATTGTTTTTGCAACTTCACTCATCATGTAATTGTGTTTGAAGAACTTCATGTAATTAAAATTAACATACATTGATTGACTGCTTTTATTTTTTAACTTTCAGTTAAGTTTTACTTCAAAATCATAACATGTTTTGAAACGCTTTTGTAATTAATGAGGGCAAATCCTTAACATTTGTCAAAATGTGTCATTGTCATTGCAAATGACATATTTTGGGATTTTTATGAAAATAAATACTAATACATATAAATTATCTTACATATTATAGATCACAATTTATACATTCTACTCAGAATATTTTTTAACCGCGATTGAAAATGGAAAAACTTATTCATATCTTGCTGCTTTTGAACCATAATAGAATTAATTAATATTCAGTAATTTCTAATGTCAAACGTCTCTACAACAATTTAACCTGCTCTATAAATATAATTGCAATAACTTTTATGAAATATATTTAGCATAAAACATTAATGAAATAAGAATGCGTATTTTTATATTATCTATATTGATTTATTGATTAACTTTCTGCAAAAGTACTTCTGTATATATTAACAATAAAAATTACTTCTATACAATGTTGATACTCAAGGTCAATAAAAGAAAATAAAAAATGCATCACATTAAAATTTATAAGTCAATTCATATCGAGGTTATGTTACTGATTGCACTACATTATATTAACACATCAAACAACTTATATGTCACAATATAATATCATTTATATATTAAACCAGAAAAAAAACAATCTTACAATACCACGCCTAATAATATGCATGATAATCGCAGTGTCACGACCAATATTTTCGTAATATCTATGCATAATTTATTGTCGGCTAAATAAGCAACTGATTGATGTAATTTCGCAACTAAAACTGCTTTTGTATTGAGTTATAAATCTATTTTTTTTATTTTACATTGATTATATTCAAATTAACACGATTTGCACGCTACGTAAGTTGATAACGCAAGAAAATAGAATGATATTAAATACAATTTTTATTTGTGCATTTTAATTATTTCATCTGCTAATTTTTTCCAACTGGTGTACTACAAAGATTCTAACAACGCTTGTCTCATTTATAATATTTTACTAATGATGATGATGATGTTGGTGAAGGATTATTTAAAGAATATAAAAGCTTAAAATGAAACAATTATTAATTATTATTATAATGTATATATATATATTATATTATGAATTTGAGTAGTACCTTCTTTGCTATATGATCTGCAAATAAAGTACAAATGCTGTGTATAATTTGAATTTATTTGCCAATTGCTTAAACTTTGCTATTAAAAATAATGATACAGAATTGAATAGTGATAAATTCAATTTAATCGAGTATATCTGATGTTTTCTTACTTGATACAGATATATTAATTCTGGGACATTTATTCTATATTGTTTATTCTGAGAAGTTTTTTGTGGTGTCCATCCTGATAATGAGACATTCATTCTGAGATATCAATCTGTGATGTTTATTCTGGTTTGATCATTCTGAGATATTCACCCTGTGATATTCATACTGTTATGACCTTTTTATGATTTTCTTACTGTAATTATCATTCTTAGATACTGATTCTAAGATATTCATTCTGTGATATTTATTCTATGATATTCATTCTGTGATGATAATTTTGTTACGATCATTCTGTGTCTGTGAAGTCACTTAGTGGCGGACACCTAAGGTTATTTATAAATAAATCAAAAAATATTTTACGAAATGTTATACATATATAAATTATAATTTATGTTAGATAACAAAGTTCGAAATCAAACTAAATTAACAAAACCGCAATCTTTGCTAAAAAATAATTAATATTATCAATCAAACTTTGGTATCAAAAAATATAATTTCTAACAGTGGTACCTAGTACCGGACATTTTAATCAATGCAGGTTATTGATCACATATGTAGCCATCTCCACACTTTGGACGCACATGCGTCTTTGACGAATATTCTTAGATATTGCAAAAAAAAATACTATTTATCCACCCTTTTGGATGGGCCACACCGATGCTCTCGGCTGGAGCATTCATCATAAGATTTTTATTTTTTGACTAGGAAATACGAAGAATGGGGGTATGTAGTGACTGCTAGCACTCATACAGAATAAAATTAAATAATTGGAATAAATTACGTAAATTCTCACAAGAAATATCAATATGTTTACTGTCCGGCACTAAGGGACGACTTAGTGTCCGGTGCAAAGGGACAGACATTTTCGTTCATTTGGTGGCACCTACTAAAATTGGTTAAAAGATCTAATAATATTCTACCATTTTACGGATAACAATTAAATACAACTTTTATTTTTGCATACAACTCAAATGTAAATGCATAAATATGCTAGAATTACTCCATTGATATAAACAGGAAAGGTTGCTCTCGCC
>NW_020538040.1:31756621-31790822 GCF_003426905.1 Ctenocephalides felis
TTATAGAATAAATCATTTACGAGCTTAATATGCTTACACTGTTTATATCAGTTATTTATTTTAAAAAGAATGAATCTTGCATTTTATTCATAAAAACGTCTAAAGTTTATAGTTTTTATTAATATGATATATTTATAACAAATTCCTGAATTATTATCCATAAGCGACAATACCCAAGTTGTTTTATTTTTTTTTTAAATAATGCATAAATTTTCTTCCTTATCTAAAGTTAAAATTATATATTAAAATTATTAACAAATGATTATTTTGAGTAACCATCACTAGTATGCAGATAATATTATCGATTAAGTAACTGATTCGCTGTTATTTTTCTTAATTGATTTATTTTATATCACCTTGTATCAGATTTATCACGGACTTTAACGTTTTTTCAACTAATTTCTAAGCCATATGATCATTGCCCGTTACATTATTTGTTCCTATGACCTATAGATTAATCAGCGATGCAAATAATAATTGCGCTTATTTCTCCACGGAAGATTTATCGATAATTTTTTCTTAAATTATCGATTTAAAGAAAATAACATTATTAGTCATGGATTATATATAATATGGAATAAACGTCTAGTAGAGAATTATCATAAAAAGTGAAGATAGATTTAAAATCAGGTGTTAATGAAACAAAAAAAATTCAATTTTTTCTTATAGAACGTAAATTATTAGCGATAGACGTACAATATCACTTATCAAAGTAGTAATTTAAAATAATTAAGGGTTTGAAACGAGGGTAGTTTTAAAATATAAAATTTTATATTGCCTCGATAAACAAATGCGTTATAAAGAAACCTTTCTTTTACCAAAAATCTTGTAAATAGTGTCCGACAATTAGATAATTGAAAAATCACTAATTTTAAACCAATCAGACAAGATTTTTACTAGATTATTACCTGATTCATATCAGTTTTGAAAAATTTTACCTGCTTCACTCTCCAGGAGGCCCAACACATTTTGGTTAATATTTTTAAAGAAATAATTGCAATTTTACAACAAGTCTAAATTTTACTATAATTACTACTTTTACTAATAACTTTTGAAAAAAAGTTGGCGCCACTTTATCATTGTTACAATATTATTAACAGAATGGCGTTGTTTTGGCCGATTTATACCTTCAGGAATAATTATTTTGATGATTTTGTTACACATCAATTTATATTTTAATTTTACCGACATTTGTTTTTATTCATTTAACATTGTACAACAGAGTTATTGACAGAACTTTTTAAGAATTTACCAAGATATGGAATAATTTCCTTTTTTTTCTCAAAAATTAGGTATACTATTAGGTGGTAGGTAGTCATCATATATTTTCAGTTAAAATATACTTAGATACTCCAGCTTATTTTACTGTTATTATTACTATCCAAATAAAAAATATTTTAAATTAATTTTTTTTAGTAAATTGTATAAATTTAAATAGTTTTATATCAATTTGAGGACTACAAATTGGGGTCTTCATAGATAAAATTTAAAATTAAAATTAATCTATTTTGGTCATTTCCTTACAAAGCAATATAAAACAAATATAAATTCAAATTCAAGTATGATACATACAAAGCAATCTTTCAAAAAGCATTCAAAGCTCGAATTATTTTCTACACAATTCTTATTCATATAGGAATAAATAAATACAGAGCTTAAATTATTTTTGGTTTATAAAAGCCTTTGAATTGTAAAAATTAGTTAACTAGTTTAAAAAACCCTATTTTTATATATATATAAACTATTTTTTTAAATACTTACAACAAAAAGATGTATCAATTTTTTGTCTAAATTTTTTTAATCATTTAAAATTGGCTTAAATAGAGAAGTACGATTAAAACATAATTATAAATAATGATAAAAATCATATTTATTGATTAAATCAATTATTTTGTATAATAAAAACATAATCGTAGTTAACTGACAAATCTGTTAACCGACTAGTATGTAAATTAATTGATAAATTTGTAATTTACTTCATTTTTTAAACTTCTCCATTTACATCAATATTTAATTTTTATAACAATCGATAAATGATACAATATGCCAAAAAAAAACATTTCGTTAAATTTAGAAAAACATAAATACAAAATTACATAAATTTTAATTAAATAAATCTAATTTTAATTTTGATTGATAAAACAACTAATTTTATAAATATAATTAATTAATTTTAATATAGTCTGTAATCCAATTGGAGGATGATTAACGGGAATTATTTAAGACAATTTTTTTTTTTTGAATATTGTTTACAAAGCACATTACGTCGTAGTTCATTTCTAATATTTTATATGTGCGATCCTTTTATATATGAGATCCTTATTTGCAGAATTTTTAGTTTTTTTTTGTCTCTTATCTGATTGAAAGTTCTAATTTAATTAATATGAAAAGGCATAATTTTTTCAATGTGTAAAAGTATTTTAAGAAAAACTAAATATATAACGTAAATATATAAATATATAAACTATATAATGTAACCTAAACGCAACAAAACACGCTCCTATTAACTTTGAATTTGTATTGAATTCTCAAAATTGATTTAGATTTGACGAAAAATTTTGCACTTATCTGCCAATTATATAAAAAGGCTGGCCACGCAAAATTATCATTAAGGGCAAATCCTTATCATTTTTTATCAAATAATCTTAACATTTTTGAAATCAGTACAGCCGTTTTTGGAAATATCACCGTTGTAAAGCGAAATTTTGGCTCACATACATACATGCGGACACTTTTTTCAATTTTGTTCTCAAACAATTTAGAATGACTTGAAACGTCGAGGAAAGATATAATTGGGCAATCGCCTTTCTGGCAAAAAATTAGACCTGTTCCTTCGGGATGTAATTATGGTGTGATTGAAGACACCACCATCTAAGGAGGCGTCCATTAATCACGTGATCGACTTCTTAAGGATTTTTGGATTTTTCCCTCCCCCTTGGTAATATTCAAAATTACTCTCCCATCCCTACCAAACATTTTTAGTTTAATAAAAAATTGTATTTTTTTTATTACCTTTTTTTATTTACAACTGTCCAGTAAAGGACATTCAATTAATTTGATGAATTTACAATAGTCGGCCGAAAGGGGACGGAAGTTGGAAAAAACAACTCAGTAGTTGATAGTAAAAAATTGTAATATTTTTTATTTTTTTTTAAATTTTTGGATTTTTTTTTAAATTCAGGTAAAAAATAAATACACCTGATACCTTACTATGTGCCTCCTTCCCCCACATGATATTTCGTGATTTTTTGTCGAACCTCCCATCCCCCTAAAAACCTCACGTGATTAATGGATGCCCTCAAAAAAATAAATATACCTGATATCTTACTATACCCCTTCCTTCCCTACATGATATTTTGTGATTTTTTGTCAAATCCCCTCACCTCACGTGATTAATGGGACGCGCCCTAAGTGTGTCTATGATTCAACTACATGTACCTCTTAAATTCTTGCTATTTTCTAATCAGTTTTGCTCCAAAGTCTTTAAATTAATGATGCACACAACAACCTGAATATTCAGGTTAATACCAGTGAATAACCGCATACACATTGCATATTAGATTATTAATGAATAGTTTGTAATAATAATAATCCTCGATGCAAATGACACATTATTAAGTTAAGAATGCATACGATGCACTTTTCAATCTTTATTCCGATATTATATCTCGTGTGTTTATTCATTAGATTTAATTATGTGAAGGCTATTTGTCTGATATTTATATCATTATTTTTATTTAGCACAAGCTGAATGCTTTCGCTGCATCTTGTCGATAAAGTTACAGAATTAATTGTTAGAGAGATATTTTTTTAATTGTGATTAAATGGTTAATATGGAAACAATACTATAAATAGAAATGAAATTATTTATTTCTTTGTTTATCTTTGAATTACATTTTTTTTGCAGAAGTTGTCGCCGGGTGATGTTAGCATTGAACTATTGTTATAGGCCTACGTATATTAGACACATAATATAAAAATAACATAAAGGATAAATAAAATGAAGTATTATAATACACTTGAGATGTAAATTATTATATGATTATAATATTATAATCTTCTTACAATTTTAACATCACGCAGGGTAAGTTATAGTAATCGCAAAAAAAAAATCGAAAATGAAAATTCTAAATTTTCTTTGTTCTAAAGGTTTCTGAACATTTTGGCATACCTTAGAAAAAAACGGATCTATGTGTGTGTGTTCGGATACAAATTTTCGTCGACGATTTTGGGAACACGGTTCAACCGATTTGAATGATTCAGAAAACATTCGATTTCTATTGATAAGGAGACGTACATATTAGGACAAGACAGATTTAGCCAGATTCAAAAATTTCAAATTTTTAAAAAATCTTTCTTTTTCAGTTGTTTTTTTTTTAAATAATTTTTGGTTCTTTGCAATTTGCCTTAAGCCACGTTGCCATACACCACTAGTTATTCTATTATTACTGTGATATTACTCAATTTCACATAGTTGCATCTATTTTTAAATTATTTTGTATGAAATACATTTTTTTTATCTGTTTCCATTTAGAATTGTTCAATTAGTTAGGCACTTGTCAATTAATATACTAATAATAATTGATAAAAGTAAGTAAATTTATCATGTTCAAGATAAGTGATAGGTTTATAAATGAAAATTGCATAATTTATGTTTATTACAATTAATCCTTATGCATTAACTTTAATTGCTACTAGATCTGACATGTTATTATTGCAATGTGTTTCAACATGAAAGCAGTTTTTATTGTCTTGTATTTAAATTTTTTACGCAATCTGGAATTAATGGTAATTAATCTATATATTCTTGTTAACAAGATAATTACATTTCAGGAATTCCAGTATTCTTGCTTTGGTTGATTGCGAATTTAAGGATACATTTATTAGTATCAACCGTTATACACATTTATAAAATGATAAATTATAAATTATATATTTATAATAGCATTAAAAATATGTATAATATTTATAAACAATAATGTAATTAAAGTCATACTTAAAATATGACATGATCGGTTTGTCATTGTAATTAGCATTTAGAAATTAACATTCATTAGAGAAATGAAGTAATTACTGATTTATATATTTTTTAATATTTGTTAACAGCGTGGATTATGTTAAAGAACGTCTAAATAAATATTGTTTTTGCAACTTCACTCATCATGTAATTGTGTTTGAAGAATTTCATGTAATTAAAATTAACATACATTGATTGACTGCTTGTATTTTTTAACTTTCAGTTAAGTTTTACTTCAAAATCATAACATGTTTTGAAACGCTTTTGTAATTGTAAATGACATATTTTGGGATTTTTATGAAAATAAATACTAATACATATAAATTATCTTACATATTATAGATCATAATTTATACATTCTACTCAGAATATTTTTTAATCGCGATTGAAAATGGAAAAACTTACAAGTATATAATTTGCAAATTATATTCATATCTTGCTGCTTTTGAACCATAATAGAATTAATTAATATTCAATAATTTCTAATGTCAAACGTCTCTACAATTTAACCTGCTCTATAAATATAATTGCAATAACTTTTATGAAATATATTTAGCAAAAAACATTAATGAAATAAGAATGCGTATTTTTTATATTATCTATATTGATTTATTGATTGACTTTCTGCAAAAGTACTTCTGTATATATTAACAATAAAAATTACTTCTATACAATGTTGATACTCAAGGTCAATAAAAGAAAATAAAAAATGCATCACATTAAAATTTATAAGTCAATTCATATCGAGGTTATGTTACTGATTGCACTACATTATATTAACACATCAAACAACTTATATGTCACAATATAATATCATTTATATATTTAAACCAGAAAAAAAAACAATCTTACAATACCACGCCTAATAATATGCATGATAATCGCAGTGTCACGACCAATATTTTCGTAATATCTATGCATAATTTATTGTCGGCTAAATAAGCAACTGATTGATGTAATTTCGCAACTAAAACTGCTTTTGTATTGAGTTATAAATCTATTTTTTTATTTTACGTTGATTATATTCAAATTAACACGATTTGCACGCTACGTAAGTTGATAACGCAAGAAAATAGAATGATATTAAATACAATTTTTATTCGCGCTTTTTAATTGTTTCACCTGCTAATTTTTTTTGTTACTGTTGTACTACAAAGTTCCTAACAACGGTTGTCTCATTTACAATATTTTACTAATGATGATGATGATGTTGGTGAAGGATTATTTAAAGAATATAAAAGCTTAAAAATGAAACAATTATTGATTATTATTATAATATAAATATATATATATATATATATATATTATATTATGAATTTGAGTAGTACCTTCTTTGCTATATGATCTACAAATAAAGTACAAATGCTGTGTATGATTTGAATTTATTTGCCAATTGCTTAAACTTTGCTATTAAAAATAATGATGCAGAATTGAATAGTGATAAATTCAATTTAATCGAGTACATCTGATGTTTTCTTACTTGATACAGATATATTAATTCTGAGACATTTATTCTATATTGTTTATTCTGAGAAGTTTTTTGTGGTGTTCATCTTGATAATGAGACATTTATTCTGAGATATCAATCTGTGATGTTTATTCTGGTTTGATCATTCTGAGATATTCACCCTGTGATATGCATACTGTTATGACCTTTTTATGATTTTCTTACTGTAATTATCATTCTTAGATATTGATACTGAGATATTCATTCTGTGATATTTATTCTATGATATTCATTCTGTGATGATAATTTTGTTACGATCATTCTGTGTCTGTGAAGTCCCTTAGTGGCGGACACCTAAGGTTATTTATAAATAAATCAAAAAATATTTTACGAAATGTTTATTAAATTATAATTTATGTTAGATAACAAAGTTCGAAATCAAACTTTCTTTCTTTCTTTCTTTATTTTGTGTTCTTTCTTTATTCTGTGTTCTTTCTTTATTTTATGATTTTTATTCTATGATCTTTATTATGTGATATTTATTTTGATATATTCTTTTTTTGATATTCATTCTGTGAAGATCATTTTTTGATGATCATTCAGAGATGATCATTTTGAGATTTATTTATTAGGCTCAACTTGCAACAAATCTATTCTAAATATTAATCCAAATTTCAAATATGTGTTAAAATGAAAATTTTGGTATGTTTAAAAACGTGCATTGTTTATTCAAATGAGTCGCTCATAATTTCCTGTAATTGGCCAACTCTTCTTAATAAAATTTTATCGCATTTTTATATTCAAATAAATGATTTTCATCCAAGTTCAAATATGGGTTTTGTTTGCACCAGATCACGCGCATGTAAATAAAATGCTTTAATTATATTGAAGGGCAAGATCGTATATCACATTAGTTTAACCAACCGTTAGCGATTATTATTAAGGTTATATATTTATGACAAGCTGTAACATAAATATCTATACATGCACATACATACATACTAATTAAATATGTATTAATTGATTAGATTGATAATACTTTTTACATGTGTACTATATGTAGTCTGCACCTACTATACTATGCTTTTATTTGAACTAAAACTTGATAAAAACACAATTGAAATTATCATAAACTATGATAAAGAAAACAATGCATTTATGCAAATGGACCCGCTTCGAAAATATTATTAATTTTTATTTGCGACTTAAACATGGTCAATTGTTGCACAATCTTCTGATGTTAGAAAATATTGCTTTAGGTTTAGATTATTAAATTTTGTACATGCTTTTCAAATATGTACATAATCCTTATATGATTTAACATCTTAGTGGATGCTAGTTCTGTTTGAGCACAGTTGTCTTACCTTATTCTTTTTATTTTTTTTGCAAGGAAAATTAACATTATTTCAATGTTTGTCTTGACTCATTTGAACATTTTATTTAACAATAATCAATAAAAGAATTTTTGGCTGTAAAAAGTGTAAGTCTCAAGACAAAAACGTTTATGCCCATTTACCTGGTTCACATTTCAATTATCGACATTATCTTCCTTACCCAATTATCCAATTACCGTTCTGTATAATTTTTGTTTACAAATTTGCATTTAACCAGTTGTAGAACTATTTAATGAAATTATACTGAGACAGTTTGTGAAACTCGGTTCCCTTATTTAGATTAATGATATCACGAAGAGATCAATGATTTGTGATTAGCATATTTTATAAACGATGCCGGAGGCTGTAAAAGTTATTTCGTGCAAATATCCATGCAATTATGGATCGTTCAAGTTTTTGACGCATGCGGTTCCAGTTTTAGAAAATACTGTGAGAATTTTTATAAGAGTAATAGAAAGATATTAATCAAATCCAAAAATATAACATACTTGTAATAAAAATAGTAATTTAATGAAAAAGATTCAGAAACAAAAAGAAACTATCCAAAACTTTTCAACTTACCAAAAAGCTCATATTTATTCTATTCGAGATATATTGAGAACTTTCCCCAATTTAGCAACATGCACAATCATTACAATTCATCTTGTAAACTAAATCAACAACTATGTTGCTGTTGGTACGAGTTTTGGATTTCAAAACTAGTCAATGTAATATCAATGTTATTTTATTAAGAATAATTTTTACTTCTACACGAAAAAGACAACAAGTAAAATTTTCAGAAATGAAAATAAAGGCTTCAGAAATACAAAATCATCTGACCATTTACTCTATTACATTTTGTGATTGCAATAGAGTAATGTAGAGTGAACTTCGATTTCAATCTGGTTTTGGTAGTATTCTGGCAAACTTCTCTGGCAAGTGAGTTTGGGTGATCGTCGAAACAGCTTTTGCTCTTATTTAAATGAATTCGTAATTCTTTGTTTATTGTGCTTATGTCAGCATTTTTATATTTATATGGATGAACCAATTTGGAACAAACTTACA
Source organism: Ctenocephalides felis (assembly GCF_003426905.1). NCBI lineage: Eukaryota > Metazoa > Arthropoda > Insecta > Siphonaptera > Pulicidae > Ctenocephalides > Ctenocephalides felis. The sequence continues at coordinate 31,765,524 of NW_020538040.1, forward strand.
CTATCAACGTATTATCAAATTGTTTTAAACAATAATTTTTACAACTATCCTAAAAAGACAAGAAGTAAAACATTATAAATGAAAATATAGGTTTTAAAAATACAAAATTATCTGACCATTGACCGTGACTTTGAGATTGAAATAGAATAATATAGAGTGAAATTCCACTTCAATCTATTCCTTGTAGTATTCCGGAAAGCTTCTCTTTCAAGTGAGTTTGGATAATCTTCGAGACAGCTTTTATACTTGTGCAAATGAATTTATATTTCTTTGTTCATTGTGCTGATTTCAGCGTTCATATGTATGAACCAATTTGGATTAGCTTATTATCAAATTTTTTAAACAATGGAGAATAAACTTCCATTTTAATCTGGCCCTGGTAAAATTCTGACAAACTTCTGGCAAACTTTTCTGGCAAGTGAGTTTGGGTGATCGTCGAGACGGCTTTTGTATGTGTCTGAACAAATTCGTATTTGGTTGTTTACTGTGCGAAGTCGGCGTCTTTATATTGCTAATTTAGCAACAAAAACATCTTTTGGAAAATTTTGAAGAAGGGAGAACGACTACCTAAATATGTTAAAGTTATTTGGATTTAAATTGTAGTTAATTTTAATTTATTGATTTAGTGTTGTTTTTCCTGATTTGTATACAGATTTTGAATAATTAGTGTTATTTTATAATTGTACTTACTTTTGTATACTTTTTAGCTGAATTATAAGACACGTTTTGTTTTCGAAATTTGTACAATGTTTCTTACTTAATGTAACTCAAAAAAAAAAAAATTTATTTAGACACATTATATAATAAGTTCGTATTTTTTCGTTTACTGTGCTCTCGGCGTCTTTATATCGCTAATTAAGCAAGAAAAACATTATTTGTAAAAGTATTTTTTTAAGAAGTGCGAACGACTACCTAAATATGGTGAAGTTTTTTGGATTGAAATGGTAGTTTTTTTTTAATTTATTGATAGATAGAAGGTAGAATAGATAGATTAATGTAACATAAATATATATATATATATATATAATTTTTTTACAGATCACGATTATAGATTATCTATTTTCTAATAATTTCTCTCCTCTAAACATTGTATAACAAGTAGACTTTTTAAAATTGCGCTTGCTCTGCTATATTACTCTTATTGTTACACAAATGTTATTTAACTTTTTATGCAAACTGTATTTCCTCAGGAATCGTTACTAAACATTTTTAATCGTACATTAGCCAACTCTAATAATAATTATAGAGCATAACAAATTATAATCGATATCTGGACATCGGAGACATTGTCTTCGGGCAGTTGCCGGGATGTTGCAAATATGTCTTTGCCGATTTGCAAATAACAATGGTAAATGATATTTTAAACTGCGAAAAAAAAGAATCAAAATTGTAATAATGATGGAATATCAAATTTCAATTACCAATTTTAATAAATTGTTCTATGGATAGAAAGGAATCGCTTTATATAGTTGGTTGTGAAAACAGCATTACTATTGATGCAAGAAAACTTTACTTGCATCAAAATAAGAAAAATAATACATACATCACTGCTTTCTTGTGGAATGGGTGATGTCATACGTTAAAATAAATTCAAAAGGAATGAAAAGCGTAATTCGCTACCAAATGGAATGAAAAGCGAATTACTCCTCGTGGTCTTTGTTGCGTAAATTAACTAAATAATATATTATTCAAATATATGACAATAAACAATATATTATACCATTGAAGTTATTAAATTATATAACCACTATATATGTATATATATGAATAAAAAGCTATACAAATTAACAAGTAAGTACAAACGTGCATTTTTTTCTTCAAAGTTTTCAGTGATAATTAGATAACTTACGTCAGATGTAATAATTTTTGATAAATGAAATATATATATGTATATATATATATATATATATATACTAGATTACCCGGCATTAATATTATTAAACTGAATTATATAATTTCATCTGCCAATTATTACTGTTGACTGTATCTTCTATTATTTTAATTTTTGGCACATCTCAGCTGCTTTTTGGAAATAATAATGTAGACATTACATTTTTCTTGTATATTATATTCTAATATTATCTAGACTTATAATTTCAGCTAAATTCAATTTTCAAATGAATCGACATTTCTAGCAGATGACAGTTCAAATGTTTTTAATGTCAAACAATAATAAATGTTTTTTTTTTAATTTTTGCTATTCATTTCTACAATATTACTATAGTTTTATTATTCAATAAATCTTCAAAATTTCCTTTGACAAACTCCAAAAAGACTTATCAGAATCCGAATAACCGTTTAGGAGAAGTGTCAAATCATACACCCGTACAGAAGAATTTTATATAATATATATATATATATATATATATATATATATATTAAATTTAAGTTGAACTAATATTTTCGATTTTAAATTTTGTTATGAATCTATGAATGCCCAATCAATGCGTCATCTTTCTAATCATTTACTTCTTAACTAACTCTTAACAAACTGTTAAAGAAGCCGTTTGCTTAATAATTGAATTACTGATGTGAAAAATAAGGCATTTCCTAGAACATTCGGTAGATTACCTCTGAAGCGAATTAGAAAGAGAGCTGGTCGAAATTTAGAGAGTGTATCAAATCATAAGCTTCTAATATCTGTGAATAATCAATAAATTGTTATAGTTTTTTTAACCAAAGGATTCAGGTTCGATACCCACTTTGATATCAAGCTTTGATTTTTCTTTATTAGAAATTTTGCTTCGGGCGATTTGAAATAGAGAATGATAGAGTATTATAAAAATCAATTTTTGGCAATGCATTATAAATTTATAATGTTTATAATCAAATATTAGTAAAATTAAATAATTATAAATAATAATTGTTTTTTTATTGGACTAATTTTTGAAATAATTTTTGAAAACAATATTTTTTGAACATATTTAGAAATAAGTTCATTTTAATATCAATAATGTATGTGTTCAAAATGTTGCTAGTTTGCACTTTTTTTTGCAAAAGAGGTCCGATCCAGGTTGTTTCCTTTACTTCTCAGAGGTTTCCTTTTCTTCTCAGAATTGTTGATAATATCGTACATTGCGTTGATTTGTCTACCCTTTCTACCCTTTCTTGTTACAATATTCACATATGTTTATAAAACTGGCAGCAATTTGTTACAAAAAATGTAATATCATACACCAGTTTTCATAGTCTTTGTACATTGTCATTTGGTAAAATGATGACCCGCTCTCTGTACATTTTCGCCGCCTTAAAGATGACAAACCGCGAACGTCATGATTTGATTGAACCGTCATTATGTCATTTGACTCTGCGCTGAATATTGAATGATTGTTATGTTGACCTCGTCACTGAACAATATTTACGCAGAAGTTCTCAAAGATTTAAAAACTATCTCTTTTTATACTCATTAGTTAGAAATTTTGAAGGAATGATTAGATATTTGTCATTCCATAGACTTTTAGGGTATGTATGCATCAGTATACATATTATCTTTTAAATATTGATCTAAACATACTTTTGTTATTTTTATGACAAACAGTTTAATTACATTAGTAGACAAGCTGTACATGGCTCTGCCGTCTTTTTTAAATAGTTTCGAACTTATCTAAACAATCTAATATTTAACGCACTTTCATAAAAAAAAATCAAATTTTATGAGATTTTTTAATTACTCAAATTACCAAGTCTTACCAATTCATTTATTGTCAAGATTTGTTTACATGAATTATGTTTGATGCATGTAAAATCTGATTTGATTTTAGATAAATTTATGTATGTTACAAATCGATTTGAAGCTATGTTTGGACATTTTTGTGTAAATTTTTGATGCTCCAAGTAAAAACAACCATCGGAACCATTGCAGATCTTACTACAACATCATCTAAATAAAATTGGAAACTGGTCTAACCATTGGCGCACAAAAATCAATGAAAAATCAATGAATCAAACCATATAACATTTACATTAATGAAGGGTAAATGTCCTTCGGTGTCTATTAATAATAAAATTATCTCCGAATCTGCTTCTGTAAAATATTTAAGAATGCACTTGGATAGCAAATTAATTAGATTACTCATATCAACAACAAAACAAAACATATGGCAAGAAAAATGAAATCACTGTTCTTGCTAATTAATGGTGGATCTAAATTATCATTAGGAAACAAGATTCTACTTTATAAAGCGTCAATAAAACCGATTTGGACTTATGGCGTTGAGTTGTGGGGCTGCGCCAGTAGATCAAGAATTTTATCTATCCCAAGGAAACAACCAAAAATTTCAATAACACATATCATTATGGTTTTAGAACCTCTCATCTAGTAATTCGTCCCATATCCGAATAAGTCAAATCACGAAAGTAGGAAAATTTATTTCGCCTCCTTCAAGAAGGGACAACCTTCATTTGCGATCAAGGCGATATCGTCACAATGTCACCGCCGCACAAATAAAGGATTGAGGTCTTACTTGAATTTGTTTGTCAAATTCATTATATTAGTCACGTCTCTTTATTACCAGTCGCCTTGTACTAGGACATGTTAAATTATCTTTTATCAGTTTGACATGCTCATTCAATTACGTATTTGACACGAAAAACTGGTCTAGATGCAAGCGTTGTTTCAAACACGTTATGATAGAAGATTTAGAGAATTGTTTGATGGTTGATTCGATAAGTTGATTTTTTTTGTTATTTTTTATTGGTTTTATTATATGGCTTGTTAAGTAGATAACAAAAACTATACTAACGATTAGCTTCTAGACGCTCAGTTATTCTTACAATCATCCTTGTTTTACATGGTTCATGTTTTAACACATAGACAAAAAGAAATATCTTGATTGTAAGATTTTTTTAAAGTTTGTTTTGGCTTTGAAGATTATATATATATATATATATGTATCAACCATTGGTTTCGGGTTGTCATCACACTCATCTCGGCTAGCTTGATATCAAGCAGTAGTAACTCATCACAAACACAAGGGATCAATGGACCAATCCTGTGATTTTCTAATAATTTTACGTTAAAGAAATAAGGAATTAGAATCATTGATAATTAATAAGTTAGTGATAATCGTATGTGATACTATCAAATTAGCCCACTTCAGCCAGTTCGATATCAAGCAGTAGTGATACTAGATTTTTATATGATATTATAGAGCTAAAATGTGATGTCAAGTGAAAATAGCCTATCAAGGGCATTGCTGCTATATACATCTAATCAGAATTAAAGCAAAATTCTAATAAAAATCTGGTCAACCACTTTTGGAAAATGGTCAACCACTGGGTTGCCTTCTAATAAAACTAAGTTAAGGAATTGCATCCAAAGAGATCATGGTACATATACATAGTTTTGATGGAAAAAATATTCAAGTTGAAAATAAAATATAAAATTTTTAAAAAATACTTAAAAAAAATATATGTTTTGCGAATCCTATGAGCATCATATGGAACAGCAAACGATGGTTCCAACATTTTCATTTTGTGAGTATGACTTTGTTACCAGTTTCTAAATGTGTAAAATATATAATAATTTATATTAACTACGTTAATTTTATAAAAAAAGTAGAGAAATTGCCAAGAACTTTCTCTTTCACTTACACCTTGAATTATCGACTGTCAATTAATACCAATTTTCACCCTGAGACCAGGCGTAACATTGCATCATAATCCAATTTCTCAATTCAAGCATTACATTTATTATTATATCGTCTCATGTAACTGTATTCCAAATTGGAAACAATAATCGAAAAAGAAAGTTTCATGTTTTTATGATAATAGATAGAGGACTTGTTAGTTTCGTTTTTGCTTCCTTCTATCTAATTTTATAAAAAATATTTTAAATTGAATATATTTTATGTACATTCAAACGCTAATATAGATACCATATCTGCCAATCATGTGTCGCCTTTGAAGTGATGGATTTTGGATAATATAATTATAGTGTATACTTATATTATCTGTCTATTTTTTATATTATTTCAACCTCTTAATTTTTAATGCTTTTGATGCTTTCTTTACTACAGCACAGACAATAAACTTGCAGGTTCTATATATTCATTAAGAAGTTCATATTTCGTTTATACTTCTTAAATTGTGTTCGATAAATATTATATTATTATATTGCATTTTTCTCTATATTATATTTTTTACAAAATACAATTTCAAATATTCACATAATTTTAACATTTTTTCATAGATTTCAAATATGATCTCAAGAGCAAATCGCCTATCGTGGGCATTGCTAAAGGGGTTGACCGCTGGGTTGCACTCTTGAGAAAATACTAGATTAAAATGTATAAGTGAATGTTAAATGTATTTAAAAAAATATTTTAAATCAAATGATTTTATATCTCTAATTATATAATTCTAATAAATAAATATGTAACAATATAGGGCATATTGTTACATACCTATTTGCGTTTGTATGCTGCACACTTTCTATAAAATTAGTTCAGTCGATTGCTCTACTTTTTTACTTACTTACATAATTGTTATTAATTTACTTTATACAAGGAAATAGTCCAAAATTGATGATGTTGGAAATTCTTCCACATAAATAAAGAGTCCCTTTCCACTCGGATGTCGCCGCTCCGGCGGAAAAATACATATTAATTCCACAATTCGCAAGTGGAAAGGGTTAATTCAAGATTTGCGAACTGACGACAATCAATTTCATGCTCATCAATTAATTTTACTATGGATTTAAATGCGGGCGTGCTCATGCAAATTTACGCTTTTTACTCCTAATAAAAACCAAGCAACGAAGAATGCACGAACTAAAATATAGCATTTAATTTTTTTATAATAATTAATTGAAGGTTTGATCCAATATAATGTCGAGAATATTCTAATATGATTGATAGCAATATAGGTTTTCTACTTAAGTCTATAATGATTGACAGTTAATATTGAAATTTATAATCTAGATCAGCCGTATAATTATTACTAGCAGAGCAACTTTGCTCATAACGTAAATTATATATATATATATATATATATATATATATATATAAATATACAATTATTTATAATTTTTTATTCACATAACTTCTTTTGGAATCTATGTTATCAAATAATTAAACCGATTATTACTCTGATATCAATACACATATGATCCACTAATTACCTGAATATTCTGACAAACATTATCAATATTTAATTTGCAAACTATTACCGTATATAAAATGCTGATTAAAATATGAATATCATTCCTGTAAAGAAATACATGGATCAAGTATCGTATTTCAAAAGTAGATTCATATAGAGGTACTGTGAAAATGGTAATCTTTTAATCTGATGCAAATTCGTATTTTTTATTACATTCAAAATCTTATCAAAAATTCTTTAGCACGTGGCGAAACGTTTTTTAGTGAAATTACTGATATTTCAAGCCGAATATAAAATAAACTTAATGTCAATTTAGAAATGACAATTGAAATAATATTTACAGTACATATTTATTTCTTTAAAGATATATTTGAAAATCAAATAAAAGTATTAAATAATCCAATAAGTGGTTATAGGTTTGTTAAAATAATTTATTTCATTAGTTTTAGAGATTAATTCTCTAACGTCATAAGGAAAAGAATAGAAAGAATAGAAATAGCATGGAGAGAATAAGAATAACGTAGAAAGAATAAGAATGGCATAGAAAGAATAAGAATGGCATAGAAAGAATAAGAATAGTATAGGAAGAATACGAATGGCATACAAAGGATAAGAGCGACTGAGAAGAAATAGGAATGGCATAGAAAGAATGAGATAGAAAGAACAAAAATAGTATAGAGTTAATAAGAATGGCATAGAAAGAATAAGAATGGCATAAAAGGAATTGGAATGGCTTAGGAACAAATAGAAAGAGTGTAAAAAATATACTAATACTATCTATTATAATTCTATACCAAAGAATATAAATTCTTATAATTATATAGCAAATAATGATGTAGAAAAGAAAAATATCACCCATACCGATCCAAAAATTTAGAAAAAAAAGTTTTATTTTTGTGCTATATCAATATTTTGAAATACATCGTTGATTAAATACATTCACTGAGCATTCTTGAACAGCAGAAGTAGAGCATATTATAGTCGATATAAAAAATTGGTGGCCCTATTTTACATGATTGGCAACTAGTTTGGTTTGATTGATGCATTTGTATTTGGAATTAGAAAATAAATACAGTATTGAATAATAATACCATCATGGACATAATAATAACTTGCTCTATCAATTATTATTATTAAATCGTTTTCAAATTCGACTCTGACTCTTGTATCAGTACATTATTATTTTATCAGCAGTCATAGAGCATAAATAAGACAGCAGATACACAATGTCTAATGAAGGCTTATTTACTCAAATATTTTAGGGAAAATTCTATATATATAATTTGCAGACATTTGAAAATTTTCCATGCCGGTTTTATCTCGCATCTGTTGATTATAAATAGAACAAATTATGACATTGTTAAATTACAGATATATTCATTGCGTCACGAGAAAACTGCTTCGACGATTTCTTTGTTGAATTATTGTACAAAATTAAATATTTAAAATAAAACATGCAAATTTTTAGGAAAGATACGATTATTAACTAATTGTGTTTTGCATAGAAGAATAGATTAAATAAAAATTATTCAAAAAATTCGCATATAAAATTACATAATGTTGCTAATTAGATATAAATATAATTTTTAATGAGCAAACAATAATCGTGGAATTAATAGATTAGGTGCAAAACATTTTAAAAATACATCGCAGGGCTGAAGCGCCTTATAGTAATGATGACATATAAAATATTAGAGCAATGCCTAAATTAAAATTAATAATATTCCAAAATATACATCATTGCGTTTTAATTTTTCTCATAACTTTTACGCATAGAAAGTGTTTCCGATTTTTAATGGAAATCAATTATATTCTATATTGTCGAACATCCGATACCAAAAATAGTTTCGGATGTGTCTGGAAAAACAAATAACACTTTCATTTCGAATTTAAGTTACGCTGATGTCTATTGATTTCTTGACTATATGTGAGTAAAAACTTTTTCAAGAGGTAATTATTTATTTGTAAAATTAGGACATTGAAAATATGATACAAAGGCGGTTGTAAAAAAATTCCACAACAAGAAAGATATTCATTTAACATTAGTTTTATTACTTTACTAAACGAATATTTACGACCTTTAGGTTTTATATTTGTTTCATAACGGACGCTGTTAACTGTTTAATTCCTATGACATAGTTATTAGTCAAAGGGCGCTTTGTCTAACAAGAAATAAAAGTTGAGTTCTTCACTTCGGGCGATCAAACTTGATAGAAATAGAAATAGAAATCTGTTGCCGTTTTCGTAAATGTATTTCACAAATGTTAGCAAAAGTATTTTGAACAAAATCAACGATATTTATATTTATATACAGTTATATGTTAACAGCATGTGAAAATATTCAAAAAAATTGTATATGCATAATATATTGATCATTGTACGCAATTCATGAACTCTTATAATTTTTTGCATGATATTACATAAGAAATTATTTATTTCATAAATATTTAGTATTTATTTGAAAATGACAGAAATGATAAGAATTGCATAGAAAGAATAATAATAGTAAAGAAAGAATAAGAATGGCATAGAAAGAAGGCAAAGAAAGAATAAGAATGACATAGAAAGAATAATAAAAGTATAGAAAGATTAAGAAAGGCATAGAAAGAATACAGATGATAAAGAAAGAATAAGAATGACATAGAAGGAATAGAAATGGCATAGAAAAATTGGAATGGCGTAGAAGAAATAGTAAGAGTATAGAAAAGTATACAAATACTATTATAATTACTGCTTTAATAACATTGGATGATTGGTCAAGTATGATATCACATGTGAAATTGTTCATTTCATAGATTTTTAATTTTTATTCTATATTTCATATAGAAAGAATAAGAATGGCCAAGGAAGAATAATAAGAGTATAGAAAGAATAAGAATAGCATATAAAGAATATAGATGGCAAAGAAAGAATAAGAATGGCATAGAAAGAAAAGGAATGGCATAGGAACAAATAGTAATAGTCTAGAAAAGTTTACTAATACTATTATAATCACTGCTTTAATAATATTGTATGATTGATCAAGTATGATTTTTCATGAAAAAATATATATTTCATAGAAGTGTATTTTCAAACTTTAAATATGTTTTCACTGACTGACTCGTACAGCAGTGTCTCTTTTGCGGAAGACATTCTTTTAGCAAAAGTGTTTAATTAGGTTTCTCAATCCTGAGTTAAGTTTTGAGTAATGTTATCTAATCTGTAACATATGTGAATACATTTATGGTTAAGGTACAAAAGTTATGACTTAAACATAAAGAACTGTATTTAATTGTAGATTTGTTCTGCTTTTACAATAAAATATGCAGCCAACATTTTGCTTCCAGATATACGTTTTAATCATTCTCTATACATGTTCTATTTTTTTCTGCTGACAGATAATTTCGCCACCGGACAACGTCTATTTAGTAATACCTTAAGGGCCTATGGGTACGTCTAACTTATTCAAAGATCAGAATATCAGAATTAATGTAATTCGCTTCCAGTTAACGATTTGTGAAAGTTATTCAAGTATTCGCTAGAACAGTAGTGGCGTGAGTAACGCATTAACAATACAAGAAAGTTCATGAGCCCATCCTCTTCATGACATCCGAAGATTGTTATCACGAGAATGCGAAAGTTAAGGGCAAATATAAGTGATTCAATCGGAGTTCGGAAACTTAAAGAAAACGATGATATTGTGATTTATCACCTTTTTTCACTTACTATGATAGATAGTTGAGTACTGGATTTGCAAATGTTGTGTTGAGCTTCAAATAAGGAATAAAAAAACAAGTTTTTTAATTTTTTTATTCAATGTCAATATTTTGGATTTTTATATTTTACCTTTCATCTTAAGGACATCTTGATTCAGGTGCCGATTCTCCTGTAAAATGGCAGGACATGTTACGTTCTAGTTTTCATAAAAAATGCTACTAAATACTTTCAAAATGCCATGTATTTGCTGTTCGATCTTACGTTTTACACATAAAATGCAAATTTACTCATATGTTATCAAGCCATATCTCAAAGATAGTTTATTCTTAGCACTTAGCATACGTTGGAATATAAGTGGGGATTCTGACCCCACATAGGATTTTGACAGTTTTTAGTAGCATTATGTATGAACACTGCTATATAAAATAGCCTTCTATAACGTTGGTCTATTTTATTGGCAGAATTGGCTCCTGAAGATAAACAAAAAAACTGAGGTCATTTTCTTTGTCTATTACTCTCTCGTCATAAATGTTTATTAATGATCCTTTGCTTACTCGTTTTTTGAATAAATTTTCTTCGGTTTAAAAAAAGTTAAAAATTATGTTTTAGTTGCTAATAAGTTCTGTAAGCATAGTTTTAATTTGTTTGATATTTTTCTATTTGTTTGTATGTTGTTGTTTTAAACACCTTTTGTTGAATTTTGACTAGATTTACCTATATAAATTGAGTTGCAATCTATACAATTAGATGAATCAGATTTCTAAGACATTGTACGAGTATATTGAAAGGAGTTTTTGTTTTTGTAAAAATAGTATCGGTAGTTGTGCTAAAAGTGTTGAATGGTATATATATATAAGTATATATATATATATATAAGTATATATAATGGTATATATATATATATATATATATATATATCAGTGCATTAGATCCGATGACAGTTTGTTCTTGCACACGTTGGAATATGAAATGTTGATCCATTGTAAGGTTCAGATGACGATCAATGAAAAGCAATATGAGATTTGAAAAATAATTTATTAATCATAGAAACAATCATGTGTAAACTATTTGTCAATGCAAAGTAACAAAATATTTCAAACAATTGTAACTGCAAGTTAAAATAACAAAATATAATACAATGACATTCATTTGGTTGATCATGAATGGTCTCAAGTGGAATTGATATACTAAATGAATTTATATTTAATGGTAATAGAAAATAAAAATTTATGTCTATTTCAAGTATTATGTGCAGACTTCTATACCATCAAGACTTTATTGAAATTTTGTCTGCAAAAATTGAGTTTTGTGAGAGATGACTTTTGGCAAATTTTATTTTTATTTAAAAAAAGGTTTAAGTACGTAAAAATATCACTTGCATTTCATATGAATTGTTAAAATTTGTTAAAATAGTTTTTTTTAATAAATTTATTCTAGTTGTGAGACTCTTGTATAAAAAGTAGTTCTACTAATTGAACTAAGAAATTGCATTGTAACCAAGTAGAAGTACAATTTTTTATGTAAATTATATTTTAGAGTCGATAAGACTAATTACTTTGTCTTATCGACATAGAAATTAGTTTTAAATAATATATTAATTTCATTGCAAATAAATTAATATTACCAACAAGTGAATTGAAACAGGTTCATAAGACTTTATCTCCGAAGTCATTGTAATATGATAATAGGATTTTAAATTTAAATAAAATTATCTAATCAACAAATCAGTTTGACAAGTAGTATGTATGCACGACCGAAAATGTCAAATTTAGAAAGTGGATTAATCATCCGAATATAACAATGATGAATATTTATCAGGCAATCATAAATTAGGCGGTAAATAATATTGATATTCGGTCGATTAAATTCTATTTTTAATTACACTGAAAATAATTTATTGTTAATTGATACATAAATAAAAAATATAATTTTTTAGGGAAAATAACAAGTAAAATTGGTATTGCATCAACGCCATGTAGCACATGGTTTTTAATTTATAAGAAAATATTATGATCAAAGTAATATTTAATTTTACTACAAACGTTCAGTACAGTTTTATGTCTTTTTAATTAATATTGGCTTAACATTATGTCACATTTTAATTTGAATATCAGAAGTAATTGAACTAAAATTAAATACATTGATATATGTGCATATATAATTGAATTTATACAGTCACATTAATCTTAGTATGCATATGTCTTACATTATATGAATTAATTATTAACCCGTGCAGTTATAAATGTTTAGACTATTTTATGGATTTTAATACAAATAGTCAAATTAGCATTTAAAGTCTTTTTTGTAATCAACAATAAATTATTATATGTAACTTGCAAATTTGTATAAGTGGCATCTATGCTCATACAAAATAGAGTATGAGTGGAAGAAGGTTCACCACGAATATCTGAAAAACATGTAAAATTAAGAATTTTTTAACAACAGTTTTTGAAAGTAGAGGGCAAAAGATGTATAATTTGCCATCACCTTGATTCTTACAATGTTATTGCTATCGTGAGATAAAGGGCAATGTTCGTTGTTAGTTTTTATTTTGGTTGTGAGCTTTGTTGTTTAGTTAACAAAACCTTAATATAATTTTAGTAAGTTTTTTTTTTAATATAGCAATATTGATCACCTTCAAAATTCATATAAACGAAACAATTTGTCAATCTAAAATTACATTTTTTTTCACGTTTCAACACATTTTATTTTTGCAAAATAATAACTAATCAAAAATTATATGCTAGTTATATTAGAGTAAGTGACATTATTAAATGATGAACTTCTTAAAATATTCACTTTTTTGACATACATATCTTAAACAATAGTTGAAATTATACTAACTCAGCGGTTTCCAACCTGTGGGTCGCGCTCTTTCTCGCGTACATCTCTTTCCAGAATACTGTTTTCGAAAATAATCTAAAATTTTTCAAATGATATAGAAAAAATAAACAAAAAATAATTAGATTTTATGCAAATTTGTACATAATATTGCATATTAATTTGTAATCTGATAATATTAGTTGTGTATTTATAAAATTAAATTGTTAAAAAAATTAAGAGTAGTGCAACCATATTTTTATTACAGCAGGGGGCGCGGTACAATAAAGATTGGAAACCACTGTACTAACTAGTTACATTCTATTATAGGTGGCAACCCAATGGTTGCCCTTTCTAATTGTGATTAATTTATTTTACTTGTATTAACTTAAATGTAAAATAAATACATTCAATACTGAATAAATTCTAACATTGCAAATTTAATCTTACAAAGGTTAAAGGTTGCAATTTCAATTGTTCTTTATTATTGAATCGTGGGAGTGCTACTAGGTGCTATAAAATCTTATGATGAAAAAATAATTTTATATTTAGATATATATATATATATATAAATATATATATATATATTCTTGATTATATATTACATTACATTCTTCCTCAATTTTAAGTGAAAATTTTGAGATTTGATTGTAGTTAAATGTTCTAAGAAGGATAACAGTAATAAGGAAATTGTTTTTAATTACGAAATGCAAATTTTAGTAAATTAATTTTTATTTTGAACTACAACGAGTTATTTCAAATTGTTTTAAAAATAATGAAAATGAAACGAAATCAACTATTACGAATCTAACTATGTATTTTTATAGAGTTTATTAATTTATAAACATGTGAATTATTTTTCGACAGAGTGTGTATTCATGAATTCTAGGTAATTTATTTTCTTCAATATTTATTTTTTCTTTATATTTCAAATATATAATTTTAATTATACCTCATTTTCTAAAGGTTTTCCAAGCTCTTGCAATCTGTATCATCACGTTATGAATTAAATTAGACTACAATGTTATGACTTACAATTTAGACTCGAATCAAAGTTGTCATACTTCGCAAATAGTATAATAAATTTGAAAATAGCATAACTTCTTAAAGTCGCAATTATGGCCCCTCAGGCAAAAACGTTTAATTTTGAGATATTCATATTTAAAAGTGCTGATAGTATTTGTTAGGATTTATTAATAAAACAATAAAGTTAATTGAATCAAATTCAACTTTTCTGTTTTTACCACTTCTTGTGAAGTCCCTAGTGTTAAAATTGCGAAAACAATATTGCAAGAGGTTGCTGACTCTGTTTTGCTATGACGTCTTTCGGACCTTATATCAGGAACATAAAATCTTTATTGCATTGCAAAACTTCTGATTTTTTGCGATCTTATTGTTTAAATATCTGCGTATGGCAATAACTTTATCGTTTTTTTGCCTTAAACATACTAAAAGACCTGCGTGTTTTTATTGTCTTCGTCATATATAGATTAGAATAAAAAAATTCTTTTGATGTGTAAATATCCAAAATATATAATAAAAAAGGTAAGGTAGATATTATTAAATTGATCTTAGATATAATAAATAAATTTTGTACCTAAAGGTACTTTGCAACATATTTATGTTGAGTTTATATGCAATGGACCGTGATTGCCTGCTAATAAAAATATAATCTCAATGGACTGATTTTTAAAAATAATTGTTACTTTACACAATTTATTTTATTGGTTTTACCTTGGTTACCCTTTACCTTGGCAAAGGTGTAAACAATAAAAAATAGCAAATAAAGTTAAAAAAGCTATTTTATAAGAGATAAATTAAATAAGTAGTTATTCCAACTCTGCAGATGAATATTTCTGACGAAATACCAGATCAAGGTTATGTACAGTATTATCTCTGTAAAAAATGTACCAATGAAATTTTTATTTTGCATTTGTTGAATAATGTAGCTAGTATTTCGTAAAAAAAAATAAGATTTAAAATAAGACGTTGGATCGGTTCGCCCCCGCCGTCACATTCTATCCCGCTTGTGGGGTAAAAGGGACTAGGCGACAAATTTTTGAAAAACAGCAAAAAATACATTTCTACAATGATGAATTAGCTGGGAGTTTTACTGAACATAGTCAGATAGTTGTTTGTTATGATATAATTGGTTTGGTTTTCACAATACAATTACTCAAAGTCAAATTGGACTTTTGTGCCCCGCCCTACGATTTGGAAGAAGGAGAAAAACAGTTTTAATATAGGGTCTAAAAACAGTGTTTTTCAGAAATTTTGGCAAAAAAATGATTATTTGATACGTTCATGTTTCATTGATACTTTTTAACTAAATTATCTAATAGAGTTACCATCATATTATCGTGGCGATTGACGTGTTCGAAATGACTATCGCCTGAAATATTATTTATTATTATTGATTACATACTTTACATTGTTCATATGTAAATTAATAAGTAAATAACAGAAAACTATGCGTTTTTTATGTTCATACCAAGCTTTCAAATGCATTTTTTTGATACGAGAGCTATTTTTTTTTATTTTCATTAGCAATCAAAATGCAGTATAATTTTATGTGTCTTTAGTCTGATCTTTATCGAATTAGATCTGTCTTTAAATCAATTGGAACTTTTCTTTTGAGCCTACTAGATCGGCGTTCTTCAAGAAGATGTTTCACTATTTTATTGTGTTGGGATTCCAATTTCTCAAAATGACGATGACTAGTACTGCTAATTAAATCTTTCACAAATGGTATGTTCAAGTCGTCATGAATAATTTTGTTACTGACATACCATGGAGCGTTTACGATCTGCCTAAGTATTTTTGATTGAGCTCGTTGAATCAATGTGAGATTTTCTTGCACATCCCCATAATTCCACACCGTAGGTCCATATCGACTTTATAATTGTTTTATTTATTAGTAGCTTGCTTAGAATCTGAATGATGTTCTAGTTTATGAAAATGTTTGACACTGTTGATTTTTATAACTTCATATAAATTCAATATGAAGATCATTATGTAAGGTGTTATTGCTTACGAGAGCTATAATTTATATTTAATTATGTAGTGTCAATTTCAAAGATTAATGGAATAAAACCATAATAGACGAGCATGAGCTTCAACGATGTCAATTTTTAATATAAAAAACGTACTGTAAAAGCTTTTCTTATACGGATCCTGAAAATTTTTCTCTGTCAATACCACATTTATTACGAATCAGTCTGTCGATTCGTCTGTCTCCATGTCGTAGTAGTGCTCGTCTTCTCCATAAGTGCAAATATCTTTTAATTTTTATCAGTGTGTAAGCACGCGAGCCGAATTAATTTATCATATCAAACGACCACGTGCGAATTGCTATGGAAATGTATATACATATGTCATAAATAATCTTACATTGCTTACGATACGAGAACGACGCCACTTTTCTCTAGTGACACATATTAGGGAAAATGTGAAAATTTCGAAGACGATATAGTGAAAGCATTTCGAATTTGTGGTGAAAAATCTGTGATGATTGTTTGGTGTCCTTTGTGTTTTTAGCCTCAATAAGTTTTGGTGTTTTTTGTGACTAATTTCGGTCACATGATGGTGTTATGAGTTAACATCTTTTGTGTATTTTTTTATTTGAAAATTAAAAAAATGGGTAAGTTGATATCTAAAATATACTTCTTCTGCAAAAAAGTCAACGAACTCTATGTTAAAATATGATAAAAATTATAATTTAGATGCTACTCGATTATGAGAATCTCTATTTTTAATCAATAATTGTGATGATCGTTTGGTGGCCTTCGTATTTCTTGCCTCAATAAGTTTTTGTGTTTTTCGTGACCGATATTAATGTTATGAGTTAACAGCTTTTTATTATTTTTTTATTTGAATTTTCAAAAAATAGGTAAGTTGATATCTGAAGAATAATGTTTTAAAATATATCTTTACTTTTTCAAAGAAAAGGCAACAAACTTTACTCCATTTTCTATGGTATTATTTGAATTTAAAATCTCTATTATTAATTAATATTTTTAATATTTTTTTGCTGTTATGTATTAAAACCATTAGCTAATAAGTTTATCAGAACTATATCTTACCTTCTGTTATGAATCGTTTCAGTTAGTTTGTTATATATTTATTCAAGATTTGTTTACTAAGAATAGACTCAGCCAATCTGTATTAAAAACGCATTAGCAAAATTTTTAACTAATATCTTTTGCAGTTATTGTGGGAAATTTTGTTATATATTTCTCAATGCATTCAGAATGTATTAAAACGTCGAAAAAATATAAAATTTTTAAATCGAATTTACATAAAACTTTGGACTAATGATATGAATAACAGTATTATTCAATTTTTAATGTTAATAGACTCAAATGATTGAGACGTCGAAAATGTCATAAAATTTTCAAAACAATTTTTCAGTTTAAACTTTTTGTATGCAAGCTTTATAAAGTTAGGTCAAGTAATCATATTTAAAAGTCATAATTTGCCAACATTTTGGAAATTTGTGCCATAATTTTTTTGGTATTTAAATCTTGAAGTTTTATACCACACACGAAATTCGCATTGTAACACTTATATAGTCATTAAATAAAAATATTTGTTTGTTAATTTCATTTATCTTATTGTTAATTTACATATTCAGACCATAATAATATAAAATTTCTTAATCTTTTAGTCTAGCTTTATTTGGATGAATCATGATAATAAAGTCTAAAATAAAAGTAAGATCATTTCATAAAAATAATAATACTGTATTAGTCTCAAATTTTCCTTAAAGACAATAATACATTATCAATAAGTATTGAGATTTAACTTACATTTATGTAAAACATTTATGTTTTGTATTTAATATTTTTCTTTATTTCTCTTTATTAAATTACAATCTGTCTTTACAAAAAGGAAGACATTCAGTAATTTCGATGATATATGAAATATTAAACCTTAGATCTAAAAGGTTACCTAGTAGTAAGCCTTTTCAATTTTGATATATTGAATTTAAATATTGTGATTATATAGAGTAAACTTAAAAATAAAATGATCTATGAAGTAAACATTTTTCAGTAATCTAATTTAATGTAGAAAACAAACTTAATAAATACTAATGATTTAGAAATAAGTTGTATAAAACTAAAATGATTTTTTTTATCGAATCACCAATATTTCAATCATTATCATTTTAATTGATTTTATACTGTTGAATATTTTTTTACCATATTATTGCTTTGATGATTCGCTTACGAAAATAAATAACGATTTATTAATCATTTCTTCAATATAAATATTTATGTTAATTTTCTTCTAATTAACTTATGCAAAAAATCTCAATTTTAAAATCAATTGCCAAAGTTCAATTAATCTATTGTTTATCAATATTTGAGTTTTTCCTGATAAAACTCGGTAGAAATTTCTCGTAGCATAATTACCGAGACGCGATTATGATAATACTGATTAATTATTTTTGCAAATTCATTATAATGGATTTCATAGATATTTCAAATCATTTTTACGAAATTTTAGTGGATTTTATTTATAAAACACTTTAAGTAAGTATTATTGAGTTTGTTAATAATTCAATTATTTTTATGGTCATTTCGAATTTTATCTTTACGATGTCTACTAATCAACTTAACATTGAAAATAAACAGCTTTTTTCAACAGACATGGCTAATTCGTTTTTAACCGTAAAAATGATAAAATGCAAGGGAAAATTGAATAATATTAAAACTTATCTAAAAGATTATATTTTACTATTTTTAGAGTATTTATAAGCATAAATATATTGGTGTTTTTTACATGCCATTTCTGAATATAAAAAATTTAAATTTTTCTTCAATAAGCTTTAATTTATAATTGAAAATATAAAAAAATGTTTCTATAGTTCACATAGTATATATTTGAGGTATTCCATGGTGTAGTTGTTAAACTCACCATCTCGTGTGGACGGGGTCGTGAGTTGGCATCCCGCTTTGGACAACCACTTGAAATTATACATCAAAATTATGTTTCCAATTGAAAATATGGGCCCAATGGCGTGAAATGGCAATGAGAAATCTCCCACACTATTCTTTCCTGAAAAAAGTTGGAATTTAATTCAGCTCACAGACCTGCCCTAAGGCAGTACTACCCATAATTTTAATTATACCTCTGCCAAATTATTGTGCTAATTTTTGTTTTCTATCCGCTTGCAAATTGTTGAGATTTTCTTTCTTGGTTTAGAGATGTTCTACCTTGGCCAGAACGTATGTAATTTTCTTATTAAGCTACAAAAATTAATACTAATATTTTCGTAATTTTACCTCTTTAATGTTTTAAATCGTATAATTGTCTCTATATACATCTTTTTCAATTGTCACTTTCTGCAGACAGATCAAAAGTTATTAATTTAGTGAAAGTACTTGAAAGATAACTTACTGGGCCTTGTACATCAGGTCATGGGTCGTGACCTCCTTGGTTGTATGACACATTTCATATAAATTTTCATTATATTTTGCATTTATTATACAAAGAATTATTTTATTAATCTTGCGAACGTGCACCATCTGCTATTATTAAAGATTTATATGCATAACTAATTTTTGAAGAATGATAAGACTAATATCAAAACCACTAAGTATATAACTTCTACTCCGTTTAGGATTATTTTTAGACATCAATATTTTTTTTTAAAATTACTAGCTGTACCCGTTCAAGTACATAACTTCTGCTCTGATTAGGATTATTTTTATACCTCAACATTTTTTTAAAAAATTATTAGCTGTACCCGTTCACGCTTCGCCGTGTTATAGTTTAAATTAAAAAGGTGAACAAAAATGTATATTTGGTACATCTAGCTTCCCAGTTTTCTTGTATTTCAGTCTACTTGTCTAGATTACTATCTGTCTACCTCTCTACCTGTCTTCGAGTTTACCTGTCAACCTGTTTGTCAGTCACCAGTTTACCAGTCCACAATTCACCAGTCCACCAATTCACCAGTCCACCAATTCACCAGTCCACCAATTCACCAGTCACCAGTCCACCAGTTCACCAGTCCACAATTCACCAGTCCACCATTCACCAGTCCACCAATTCACTAGTCCACCAATTCACCAGTCTACCAATTCACCAGTCCACCAATTCACCAGTCCACCAATTTACCTGTCAACCAATTTAGTTGTCACCCCCTTTCACTTGTCTACCAATTTACCTTTCAACTTGTTTATCTGTCTCGTTATTTGTCTATCTATCAGTTGTTCTTTCTACCATTTTACATATCCTCCAATTTAACTTACTCCTTGTTTACCTATTTACCAATTTGCCTGTTTACCTGTTCATCTGTCTACGTAACTATCTATATACTCGTATGTATCTGTTATCTATTTACCTGCCTGTCAGTTTACCTATCCATTAGTTTAACTGTCCACCAATATACTTGTTTATGCCACAGCTCTATAAAAAATAAATTTTTCCATAATTCTTACTTAAGGATTTTTTTTAATATTTGCAGCTAAGTGCATGACCAATTGGTAATATTGAACCACTAATTACTTCTAATATATGTTATGAATATTTAACAATGTACACATGTAGATGGCACTATTAGAAAAACGTTTCCGGAGCACCTTATCTGAAAATATTCAAGTAAAACGCAGCCTAAATTTTTATTATAGATACTCAGTAATATACAAATAATGTATACAAGTGTAGGCATTGTATGCAAGGCATTATCAGAAAAACTTCCCTTCTATTCACTTGAAACGAAGTCTAAATATTAGGGTTTGAATTTGATTAAAGATTTTTGTGTTCATAAAACCACCTAGCAAAAATAAATAACGAAACTGTATAGTTTAATAAGTTGGTCATATACACAAATTTTAAAAACATGCCTTACCATTCCATAATTGATCCTCTCTACTTGTTCATACATAATTACAACTCCTCTATCTTATGATTCAGTATAGTTAAATACACGAATGTGATTACCATCTCATTACAATATCACAGTGTGAAATCTTCTTCTTAATGATCAATCTTATTGTTATTTTTTTACTTTGGAATTTCTCTCAAGGGCACTATGGATGGACTATGGACACATTGAGAAACCCATTGGCGTACTTTTTACCCACGTCATACCGGCTGGCGTTTCCGTCTTTGAAATTAACATAAATTACTTATTTATATAAATAAAATTCATAAATTGAGTTAATTATACGACCACAAGCAGTCTGGAATAAAATATCTATGATAATCGACAAAATATAAATAATTACATACAATTAAATGTATATAAACCAGATTTTCACAAAATATATGCAATATAATACAAGGGCCATTGTTTTTCTGCAATTTTTTAAAATCAATTTACAATATTAATATATTATAATAAGTGGTACATATTAACCGATCTATATAATTGTATAATAATATATTGTACATATAACATACATATAGGTATATAATCCTTCCTTTTAACAATATTTTATTTGTCTTTTGTAATATCTTGACATTAGTTTTGTTTCAAAACAAAATGTTATAACATTTTTGTTGATTATTTATAAAAAAAATGTTAATGATTTTTAAGTCATTTTTTGTAACTTCTTCATCGAAATATTTTTAATTTTTAATTTTTGATATTTTTAACTTAGATCGAAGTTTTTCTGATTACTTTAACAGTTACCATTTGCAATAATAATATGAATTTTTCAACCTATAAATAAATATGTTCTTATTATATGCTATATCTTATAGCAGGTATCAATTAAAAGTTGATAATGATTTGTAACAACACAAGTACATATGAATGTATTTTAAAAATAGATTTTAATATGGAGAAGAATGAGTATATGAAAATAAATATTTTGCTGTATGAAATTCTATTCTTAATAATGCATTTAAAATGCTTTATTTCGGTACTCCATTTATTGTTTGTGAATTTTCATTTTTACACAACGTGTGAGCAAAGGTATACTCAATTGACAAAATATGATATTATTAAGCATATTTCTTAATTTTTATTAAATCATTTGTAATATAATAATTACTAATATTTATTCTAATTTTTGCAGGTCTCGGCGAAAACGATGGCGTTGGCGAGGATGGATTACAAAATCTCTTGAATGACACCGGTAAGTTTTTTTATAAAAATATTATTTACTTCATTTTACTATTTTGATTTGGTAATAATATAATTATTATATTTTCAAATACACATTTTTATTCGTGGCTTTATAAAACAAATTTCTTCGTGAAATATACATTTACAAATTACCTACAATTGAATTTCAAATTTTGGTATTGAAGACGAATAATTACAACTTGCATTTGGTACATTGATTTTTTCAAAATCGAAATTGGTACAAACAAACATGTTTTTCAAAATTGTACCAAGTGTAGTCTTGTCACGGTTACATTTTTAAATATATAATATATAATATATATAATTTATATTCAGTATAAAATCATACATCCATACATCCATTTCCATAAAAATGTGTAATACGACTGGAGCTCTCCTAAATTCCTTCTGTCCAGATAATACATATTTATTAATTAAAATGTGAATTATTATGTTAACATTTGATACTATATAATTAGATGTCATATAGTATAAAATCCGCGTTTATTTTGGAATAATCAAATAATTTTACATACAGGTAATCTTCAGTTTACCTTAATGAAAAACACCGTTAGTACGATTGATTCGAATTAACCAGGTGACTCCATCTCCCGAATTAATGTACGAAATTTTGTAACAATTTGTTTTCAACTTATAGGAGAAAATCTAACAATTTAATTATTTTACAATCCATTTGCTTATGTTATGTTGTTGAGATTCATATAATAATTAATTTATAAATTAAGCAATCAATTTTACCAAATCTTAGACGTGAACCGAATAATATCAAACCACCTGCAATGGCAGATGTCGCGATTATATTCTTCAAAAGTTCTTGTGATTTTTTAAACGTTTTTACGTTAAATATTATATAAGACTAAATTCATCTTCAAGAATATATAATATATTATTAAACTACTGTTATTTACGCAATACATTTATTCAGAGAATTTTTAATCGGTGAGGAAGTAGAATAGCAATTGGACTGGAACCAAATTTCCTATATTAAGTCTGATGTTTTTGAGGTCTGAGAATAAAAAATTGAGTTTGTTATATTTGGTTTTAATTAGAGCATATAAATAATTCAATATTGAGTATTTTGCTGATCTGATATTCTCTTAAAAATTGACACATTTTGACTAACAAACTTCGATTTTGGACCCATTTTACGAAAAATGGATGACTCATTTTTCCAAAATTGGATGACTCATAGATTGAATACTTGCTAATAAAATGGGTTACACATTCACATGGGTGTTCACATTTTGTTCATATTTCACAGTGCCCCAAAACTATAAATAAATTATATAATACCCCAAATTATTTAAGAACCCTAAACACATTGATAACACAAGAATTTGAAATGAAAATTTATTTTGTTCATGAATTTTTTATATTTGGCGTCCATATTGATAAAAATTAATACAAAAATTAAAAAATTTCAATATATTAGTTATCTACATATATTGAATTTTTTTTAATGGTTCTTTTTATGAACAATAGGCTCGAAAATAATTAGAAGCTCAATAGTTGATAAAAGAGAATAATAGAATTAAAAAGACTTGTAGGTCATTTCTAGTCTTGTCTATACTTTATAGCAAAAATTCTTAACAAAGTGTGAGAACGTACTTCTTCGGGATTTTTGTTTATAACCACAAACGTAAAAAAATATGCAAAAGTTTCCTAATTAAGTCCAAATTTTGTATTTATTGTACTATAAACAAGTTTTAGTATTCTCTTGATCAATCGTATGTATTTCTTATAAAATGATTCCGTTTGCATTTAAGCGATTTTTTTTATTAAAATCGCGGCTTCCCGGAAACCTTCAATTTGTTCTCTTAGCCAAAATGTCATTGCAAATTCTAATTGCAATTCGTATTAGAACAATTACAGTTCAAAATAGTTTTTCAATAATAGCAATACTCTATGGTATGGTGATAGATAATTAGTTTTTGATTATCATAATTACATGGCGTGCCGTATCGTCCTTGACAATGATATTCGTTCTTTTCTGAACATTTATTATTTCCGTATTCACGTAATAACCGACATGTTCGATGCACATCACATTAGATATATCTCTGGTAATCATTTTACTCAAATGAAATAATAAGGATTATTAGGCAATTTGGAATAATTATTTACTTAATAGCAGAAATGTAATATTTTTATACCAACAAGGAATCACTATTGGGACAATTTACTTATATTCAATGTAAAGAAGAAGAAGAACGAGAAGAAGAAGAAGAAATAGAAGCATTTGATAATTATGACTCCCATGAATAATTTAGTTGCTTTTTTATAATTACCGCCTTTATTTTTACCAACCCAAATTCACAAATATCATTTTGCAAGTGTTCCGAAACAACAAAATCACAACAGAACCGTGAAATAGGCATAATGGGTAAAAAACAAGCTAAGCACAACTACCTCGCAATAAAAGCAATAAGTATTGATGCATTTGAGGTAGATAATTTTATTTTATTTTAGCTCTACAATATTGTCTCAGATAATTTTGCGATAAAACTGACCATTTAGCTAAAAATCGCAAAAGGGTCATTTTTTTACCTTTGACCTTGTGCTATTTTTAGCTCGCATCG
>NW_020538040.1:31791822-31827198 GCF_003426905.1 Ctenocephalides felis
TATATATAAATAAACTTTGCTTCTCTATTCATGGAAATAGAATGCAAATTATAGAGTGCAATTTCCTTCCATTATGACTAATTATTTTAATGAAAATGTAAACATAGTAACACCATCTGTTACAGATGTGTTTGTTGTGTGAATTGTGTAACATAACGTTTTATTATTTGCATATGATTTTTAATGATAATTTTGCAATTCATTTATTAAATAATTTATGAATCATCTTGTATTGTTGAAAATATCATTTGATAAAAAATATACTTTGTTTTAATTACTATTAATTAGTTATTACTGACTAGAATGTCATTAATAATATTAATCGAATTATAAGCTTGCTAATTGTTATTAGAATTAGCAAATTGTAGAGTAATAACTTTAAATAACATACGAACGTTGCGACCTGAGAAGCTCGTTAAATAATCCATCATACATCAAGTTTAACAAATATAATCAAAATTTATTGAAAAGCTCTCTTATATATACATATTATATATACATATTTTTAAGTAATAATATTTATGATAATCATTTTTATTTTTGGATGTACGTGACAGCAAGTGATCGACCTCACAAACACAAAGTTCTGATTTTAAATTCCATTTTTATTTGAATATATAGATCATAAATAATTTTCCGATTGAAAATTGCCTTTTTCGTAATTGCTGCAGGTATTCTGAATATTTGAATATAAAGGACAACCGTTGGGTTGCCTTCTGATAAAAATTTATCAAAAATAGTATAGAACGCCAATTAGGTACCCATCAGTTACCATTAACAATTATGTTTGCGGTTAAATTTTTATTTTTTAGATGAAACCCTATTTAATACACAGTACTATATTTTTCTATTTTTTTGTCTACAAAAAAAATGTTGGGATATAGAAAACTTTTAATTGGGTTCTTTGACTTTTTGAAAAACAGTTTTAATGATCATGGTCTTACATTATCTTTTTCCTTGAAAAAAATATATTGAAAGCAAGCAATATGCGATATCAGACATATTTCTAATTGTCAGATTGTAATTGTTGCCCTCATTACTTATCAGTGCTCATCAAATGGTTACCAATTTAATTTCGATTACAGCATTTAAATTCTAATATAACTATTATTACTTTATGCATAGTTTGTTACGCTTTCTCATGCATATATAAAATATTTCGACGTTTATGAAGTTATTAAATGAAAGTTGGAAACGATGAAGATGTTCGGTTTTATCTGTTTAATATGACAGAGGTTTCAAACAGGAGCTTTTGTAAGAGAAAGTTCATAATACAAAAGTTGTAGTAGGCAATCTTATCACATGAGGTTGGAAAACTAATCCATACCTAACTTATTATAGAGTTGCATTATACTAACAATTCTAACACGAAGAACTTTCAAACAAAAATCTACATTTGTAAACACCACGCAATATTTAGAAAGATGTTCAAAAAATTTTGTTCGGCATCTCTGAAGATTTTGCAACATTCAAACCATTTATTTTTCTACATGAAGCTTATTTATCATTTAACATACTATTGACTTCATTTTCAAAGAAATTTCATTCTGTTTTTTCACAAAAAGTTTCAGAACGTTTTATAATACCTTAAAAAAGTTGGGTGTGTATATACGTGTGCGTATGCGCGTGCGTGTTTCATGTGCGGATACAAATTTTCGTCGGCGATATCGTAACACGGATCAATCGATTTGAATAATTCGAAAAACATTCGATTTGTATTGACGGGGAGACGTTTTGATTAGTTTTTAGCAAAGGCAGGTCCTGCCGTTTTGACGATATGGAAAAAAAATTTCATAAAGTTTTTGAAAGCGGAGCGTCAGATTTGAATAATTCAAACCAGATTTTATTTGTATTGACTAAACGAAGGATTGTTTAAATTTTTTGAAAAGCAGGTCCAGCGGGTTTCAATGAAAAAGTAAAAAAAATGCCTTTTGGCGGTCACAAATAGTCATTAAACATATGCATATCAAATTATCAGTTATAGGAATTTTAATAATAAGAACAAATTTTGTTTACATTTTTATGAATTCCGTACCAATGTTTATCCGTTAGACTCCAGCGCAGCGCCTAGGCGCTTCGATTTTTTGTCTTCACTTATGGCAAACTTACACATCTATTTTCGAGACTAAAAATTTCAACTAATTCTAGTTTTACACTCCTGCACGAATATTGCATTTTTATTGATACTTTCAAATTTTGCTGTAACTAATTTGAGAGTAAAGATAGTACATACTCTAATGGAAAGACTTTTTTGGTCAAACAATAAATTTCTTGAGAACAAAGTTATTCAATTTTCTTATCCATAAAAGTTTCAGAATTTTTTACTATTTATAGAATAAATCATTTACGAGCTTAATATGCTTACACTGTTTTTATCAGTTATTTATTTTATTTATTTTAAAAAGAATGAATCTTGCATTTTATTCATAAAAACGTCTAAAGTTTATAGTTCTTTATTAATATGATATATTTAATCACAATTCCTGAATTATTATCCATAAGCGACAATACCCAAGTTGTTTTATTTTTTTTAAATAATGCATAAATTTTCTTACTTATCTAAAGTTAAAATATATATATTAAATTATTAACAAATGATTATTTTAGAGTAACCATCACTAGTATGCAGATAATATTATCGATTAAGTTAACTGATTCGCTGTTATTTTTTCTTAATTGATTTATTTTATATCACCTTGTATCAGATTTATCACGGACTTTTACGTTTTTCAACTAATTTCTAAGCCATATGATCATTGCCCTTACATTATTTGTTCCTAATGACCTATAGATTAATCAGCGATGCAAATAATAATTGCGCTTATTTCTTCCACGGAAGATTTATCGATAATTTTTTTCTTAAATTATCGATTTAAAGAAAATAACATTATTAGTCATGGATTATATATAATATGGAATAAACGTCGAGTAGAGAATTATCATAAAAAGTGAAGATAAATATAAAATCAGGTGTTAATGAAACAAAAGATCTATATATTATATCTCATAGAACGTTATATGCATATTCAGTCTACTAGTAATGCAGTAATCTGTTAGAGCTAGACGTAAAATAACATTAATCAAAGTAATTTACAGTAATTAAGAGTTTGAGGATGATTTTGATTTACCTATACAATTGTATATGGCTTCCATAAGCACATGCGTTATAAAGAAACCTTTCTTTTACCAAAAATCTTTTAAATAGTGTCCGACAATGAGGTAATTTTAAACCAATCAGACAAGATTTTATTACTATTACTAGATTATTACCTAATCCATATTAGTTTTGACAATTTTTACCTGCATTAGGAGGCCCAACACATTTTGGTTATTTAATACTTTTAAAGAAATAATTGCAATTTTATAACAAATCTTAATTTTACTATTATTACTGCTTCTAATCACTGGTTTTGAAAAAAAATTTGGCGCCACTTTATCATTGTTACAATATTATTAAGAGCATGGTGTTGTTTTGGACGATTTTTACCTATCAGGAAATCTGATGATTTGGTCACACGTAAATTTATATTTTAATTTTACCATTTTTTTATTCATTTATTATTATACTACAGAGTTATTGACAGAACTCTTTGAGAATTTATCAAACCATGGAATAATTTCTTTTTTTTCTCCATAATTATGTATACTATTAGGTGATAGATACCCATAATATACTTTCAGTTAAAATAGACCTAGATACCCCAGCTTATTTTACTATAATTATTATTACTAACTAAATAGAAAATATTTATTTTTTAGTAAAATGTTATTTTCTAGTAAATTTTATATCAATTTGAGAACTACAATTGGGGTCCTCATAGATGATCCACCAATCTTCATATAGGACCCCAATTGTAGTCCTCAAACTGTAAAACTATATAAGTTTATACAATTTACTAAAAAAAATATTTTCTGTTTAGATTTTCTATTTGACTCTAATCCAATTGAAGGATGATTGATGTGAATTATTTTGGGAAATTATTTTTTAAATATTGTTTACATAGCATATTACGTCGTAACTTATTTTTAATCCTTTCGATAAATACATATAAATTTTGGAATTTGCGAGTGGAAAGGGTTAATATGTTGTATCTATACGAGATCCTTATTTGCTGAATTTTTAGTTTTTTCTCTTGTCTAATCGGAAGGGTATAATTCAATTCATGTGCAAAAAGATTTTCTCAATGAGTTCGTATAAAAATGTCTTAAGGAATATCAACTAGGTGACGTAGCCTAAACATGCCAAAAATGCTTGCATTAACTATGAAATCAAATCGAATTTTAAAAATTGGTTCAGGATTTTTGGTGAAAACTTTGTTGAAAATGTTTGCACTTATATGCTAAGAAGCGGCTGGCCGCGCAAAATTAATCAGGGCAAATCCTTAACATTTTTTAGCAAATAATCTTGACATTTTTGAAATCAGTACAGCCGTTTTTTAAAAAAACACCTTTGAAAAGTGAAATTTTGGCTCACATACACGCATGCAGACACTTTTTCAAGTTTGTTCTCAAACAATTTAGAATGACTTGAAATGTCGAGAAAAGATATAATTGGCCAATAGACTTCCTGGCAAAAAATTATACCTCTTTTTCGGAAAGTAATTATGGTGTAATTGAACACACCACCATCTAAGAAACCGTTCATTAATCACGTGATCGACCTTTTGAGGATTTTTGAATCCGCCCTCTCCCTTGGTAATATTCAAAATTACCCACCTCCTCCACCAAACATTTTTAGTTTAGTAAAAAAATTGAAAAATATTTGATTTTTTTTGAAAATTTTTGAATTTTTTTAAAATTTAGTTAAAAAATAAATGCATTTGATATATTAACTATACCTCTCCCTTCCCCACATGATATTTTGTGACTTTTTGTCAAGCCCCCCTTCTCCTGAAAACCTCACGTGATTACTGGACGCTCTCTAAAAAATAAGTACACCTGATATCTTACTATACCTCTCCTTCCCCCACATAATATTTTGTGATTTTTTGTCAAACCCCCCTCCCCCTAAAAACTTCACGTGATTATAAACGCCCCTAAGTGTGACTATGATTCAACTACATGTACCACTTAATTAACTTCCCGTAGGGCAAGTTATAGTAATCGCAAAAAAATCGAAAATGATAATTTTTATATATCTTTACGTTTCAAAGGTTTCTGAACATTTTGGCATACCTTAGAAAAAATGGATGTGTGTGTGTGTGTGTGTGTGTATGTATGTATGTATGTATGTATGTATGTATGTATGTGCGTGTGTGTATGTATGTGCGGATACAAATTTTCGTCGACGATTTCGGGAACACGGATCAACCGATTTGAATAATTCAAAAAACATTCGATTTGTATTGATAAGGAGACGTGCTGATTAGTTTTTGGCGCAGGGAGGTCTAGCCGTTCCGAAGATACGGGGCAAAAAGTGCCAAAAACGGTAACTCAGTTTTTAAGAGAACGGAGCGTCCGATTTTAATAATTCAAAAAACATTTTACTTATATTGACAAGGTGAAGAACCGATCAAATTTTCATAAAGGCAGGTCTAGCGGTTTCGGAGATCTAATGAAAAAAGTAAAAAAAAAATGCCATTTGGCGGTCAAAAATGATCATTAGACTTATGCACATCAAATTATCAGATATTTTATAGAGATTTTAACAATAAGTATGAATTTGGTTTACAGTCCTGTGGGTTCCGTACCAATGTTTACGCGTTATACGGCGACGCGGCGCTTACGCGCTTTGATATTTTGTCTTTATGCAGTTAAAGCAGTACGATTGCTTTGAAAGAAAGTTTAGATCTTCCAAAATATGTCAAAATAAAGAAAACATTTTTTTTTTCAAAAAAAAGTAATTTTTGGTCCAATTTATAGTTTCTCAAAAATCTTATTTTTTTGAAGTAATTTTTTTTCAAAAATGTTAATCGTTTTTTGAAAAAAAAAAAAAATTGTACGGGAAGTTCCAGCAATTTGCCTTAAGGCACGATGCCTTAATTGCCTCAAGACAGAATTCCACTTACAGCTAGTTTCTTGCTGACTTCTAATCAGTTTTGCTCCAAAGTCTTTAAATTAATGATGCACACAACAACCTGAATATTCAGGTTAATATCAGTGAATAACCGCATACACATTGCATATTAGATTATTAATGAATAGTTTGTAATAATAAAAATTAAAATTATCAATCCTCGATGCAAATGACACATTATTAAGTTAAGAATGCATACGATGCACTTTTCAATCTTTATTCCGATATTATATCTCGTGTGTTTATTCATTAGATTTAATTATGTGAAGGCTATTTGTCTGATATTTATATCATTATTTTTATTTAGCACAAGCTGAATGCTTTCGCTTCATCTTGTCGATAAAGTTAGAGAATTAATTGTAATAGAGATATTTTCTTAATTGTGATTAAATGGTTAATATGGAAACAATACTATAAATAGAAATTAAATTATTTATTTCTTTGTTTATCGTTGTATTATATTTTTTTGCAGAAGTTGTCGCCGGGTGATGTTAGCATTGAACTATTGTTATAGGCCTACGTATATTAGACACATAATATAAAAATAACAAAGTATAAATCAAATAAAGTATTTTAATATACTTGAGAAATAAATTATATATAATATTATAATTTTCTCACATTTTTATTCAATAATTACTGTGATATCACTCAATTTCACAAAGTTGCATCTATTTGTAAATTATTTTGTATGAAATAATTTTTTTTTATCTGTTTCGATGTAAATTGTTCAATTAGTTTGGCACCTCTCAATTAATCTTATAATAATTATTTCTACAATAAATTAATTAAATTTATCACATTCAAGATAAGTGATAGGTTTATAAATGAAAATTGCATAATTTATGTTTATTACAATTAATCCTTATGCATTAACTTTAATTGCTACTAGATCTGACATGTTATTATTGCAATGTGTTTCAACATGAAAGAAGTTTTTATTGTCTTGTATTTAAATTTTTTACGCAATCTGGAATTAATGGTAATTAATCTATATATTCTTGTTAACAAGATAATTACATTTCAGGAATTATAGTATTCTTGCTTTGGTTGATTGCGAATTTAAGGATACATTTATTAGTGTCAACCATTATACACATTTATAAAATGATAAATTATAAATTATATATTTATAATAGCATTAAAAATATGTATAATATTTATAAACAATAATGTAATTAAAGTCATACTTAAAATATGACATGATCGGTTTGTCATTGTAATTAGCATTTAGAAATTAACATTCATTAGAGAAATGAATAATTACTGATTTATATATTTTTTAATATTTGTTAACAGCGTGGATTATGTTAAAGAACGCCTAAATAAATATTGTTTTTGCAACTTCACTCATCATGTAATTGTGTTTGAAGAACTTCATGTAATTAAAATTAACATACATTGATTGACTGCTTTTATTTTTTAACTTTCAGTTAAGTTTTACTTCAAAATCATAACATGTTTTGAAACGCTTTTGTAATTAATGAGGGCAAATCCTTAAAATTTGTCAAAATGTGTCATTGTCATTGCAAATGACATATTTTGGGATTTTTATGAAAATAAATACTAATACATATAAATTATCTTACATATTATAGATCACAATTTATACATTCTACTCAGAATATTTTTTAACCGCGATTGAAAATGGAAAAACTTATTCATATCTTGCTGCTTTTGAACCATAATAGAATTAATTAATATTCAGTAATTTCTAATGTCAAACGTCTCTACAACAATTTAACCTGCTCTATAAATATAATTGCAATAACTTTTATGAAATATATTTAGCATAAAACATTAATGAAATAAGAATGCGTATTTTTTATATTATCTATATTGATTTATTGATTAACTTTCTGCAAAAGTACTTCTGTATATATTAACAATAAAAATTACTTCTATACAATGTTGATACTCAAGGTCAATAAAAGAAAATAAAAAATGCATCACATTAAAATTTATAAGTCAATTCATATCGAGGTTATGTTACTGATTGCACTACATTATATTAACACATCAAACAACTTATATGTCACAATATAATATCATTTATATATTTAAACCAGAAAAAAAACAATCTTACAATACCACGCCTAATAATATGCATGATAATCGCAGTGTCACGACCAATATTTTCGTAATATCTATGCATAATTTATTGTCGGCTAAATAAGCAACTGATTGATGTAATTTCGCAACTAAAACTGCTTTTGTATTGAGTTATAAATCTATTTTTTTTATTTTACATTGATTATATTCAAATTAACACGATTTGCACGCTACGTAAGTTGATAACGCAAGAAAATAGAATGATATTAAATACAATTTTTATTTGTGCATTTTAATTATTTCATCTGCTAATTTTTTCCAACTGGTGTACTACAAAGATTCTAACAACGCTTGTCTCATTTATAATATTTTACTAATGATGATGATGATGTTGGTGAAGGATTATTTAAAGAATATAAAAGCTTAAAAATGAAACAATTATTAATTATTATTATAATGTATATATATATATTATATTATGAATTTGAGTAGTACCTTCTTTGCTATATGATCTGCAAATAAAGTACAAATGCTGTGTATAATTTGAATTTATTTGCCAATTGCTTAAACTTTGCTATTAAAAATAATGATACAGAATTGAATAGTGATAAATTCAATTTAATCGAGTATATCTGATGTTTTCTTACTTGATACAGATATATTAATTCTGGGACATTTATTCTATATTGTTTATTCTGAGAAGTTTTTTGTGGTGTCCATCCTGATAATGAGACATTCATTCTGAGATATCAATCTGTGATGTTTATTCTGGTTTGATCATTCTGAGATATTCACCCTGTGATATTCATACTGTTATGACCTTTTTATGATTTTCTTACTGTAATTATCATTCTTAGATACTGATTCTAAGATATTCATTCTGTGATATTTATTCTATGATATTCATTCTGTGATGATAATTTTGTTACGATCATTCTGTGTCTGTGAAGTCACTTAGTGGCGGACACCTAAGGTTATTTATAAATAAATCAAAAAATATTTTACGAAATGTTATACATATATAAATTATAATTTATGTTAGATAACAAAGTTCGAAATCAAACTAAATTAACAAAACCGCAATCTTTGCTAAAAAATAATTAATATTATCAATCAAACTTTGGTATCAAAAAATATAATTTCTAACAGTGGTACCTAGTACCGGACATTTTAATCAATGCAGGTTATTGATCACATATGTAGCCATCTCCACACTTTGGACGCACATGCGTCTTTGACGAATATTCTTAGATATTGCAAAAAAAAATACTATTTATCCACCCTTTTGGATGGGCCACACCGATGCTCTCGGCTGGAGCATTCATCATAAGATTTTTATTTTTTGACTAGGAAATACGAAGAATGGGGGTATGTAGTGACTGCTAGCACTCATACAGAATAAAATTAAATAATTGGAATAAATTACGTAAATTCTCACAAGAAATATCAATATGTTTACTGTCCGGCACTAAGGGACGACTTAGTGTCCGGTGCAAAGGGACAGACATTTTCGTTCATTTGGTGGCACCTACAAAAAT
Organism: Ctenocephalides felis; assembly: GCF_003426905.1. Classification (NCBI taxonomy): domain Eukaryota; kingdom Metazoa; phylum Arthropoda; class Insecta; order Siphonaptera; family Pulicidae; genus Ctenocephalides; species Ctenocephalides felis. The sequence goes on from NW_020538040.1 coordinate 31,801,429, forward strand.
TGGTTAAAAGATCTAATAATATTCTACCATTTTACGGATAACAATTAAATACAACTTTTATTTTTGCATACAACTCAAATGTAAATGCATAAATATGCTAGAATTACTTCCATTGATATAAACAGGAAAGGGTTGCTCTCGCCGTGACCGTGTGCTTCTTTATTCGTTATTCTGTGATTTCTCTTTATTCCGTGATCTTTATTTATTCTGTGATCTTTCTTTATTCTGTAATCTTTCTTTAATCTGTGTTCTTTCTTTATTCTGTGTTCTTTCTTTATTCTGTGTGCTTTCTTTATTTTGTGTTCTTTCTTTATTATGTGTTCTTTCTTTATCTTATGATTTTTATTCTATGATTTTTATTCTATGATCTTTATTATGTGATATTTATTTTGATATATTCTTTTTTTGATATTCATTCTGTGATGATTATTCTGTGAAGATCATTTTATGATGATCATTCAAAGATGATCATTTTGAGATTTATTTATTAGGCTCAACTTGCAACAAATCTATTCTAAATATTAATCCAAATTTCAAATATGTGTTAAAATGAAAATTTCGGTATGTTTAAAAACGTGCATTGTTTATTCAAATGAGTGACTCATAATTTCCTGTAATTGGCCAACTCTTCTTAATAAAATTTTATCGCATTTTTATATTCAAATAAATGATTTTCATCCAAGTTCAAATATGGGTTTTGTTTGCACCAGATCACGCGCATGTAAATAAAATGCTTTAATTATATTGAAGGGCAAGATCGTATATCACATTAGTTTAACCAACCGTTAGCGATTATTATTAAGGTTATATATTTATGACAAGCTGTAACATAAATATCTTTATTATTATACATGCACATACATACATACTAATTAAATATGTATTAGTTGATTAGATTGATAATACTTTTTACGTGTGTACTATATGTAGCCTGCACCTACTATACTATGCTTTTATTTGAACTAAAACTTGATAAAAACACAATTGAAATTATCATAAACTATGATAAAGAAAACAATGCATTTATGCAAATGGACCCGCTTCGAAAATATTATTAATTTTTATTTGCGACTTAAACATGGTCAATTGTTGCACAATCTTCTGATGTTAGAAAATATTGCTTCACATAATTCTTATATTATTTAACATCTTAGTGGATGCTAGTTCTGTTTGAGCACAGTTGTCTTACCTTATTCTTTTTATTTTTTTTGCAAGGAAAATTAACATTATTTCAATGTTTGTCTTGACTCATTTGAACATTTTATTTAACAATAATCAATAAAAGAATTTTTGGCTGTAAAAAGTGTAAGTCTCAAGACAGAAAACGTTTATGCCCATTTACCCCGTTCACATTTCAATTATCGACATTATCTTCCTTACCCAATTATCCAATTACCATTCTGCATAATTTTTGTTTACAAATTTGCATTTAACCAGTTGTAGAACTATTTAATGAAATTATACTGAGACAGTTTGTGAAACTCGGTTTCCCTTATTTAGATTAATGATATCACGAAGAGATCAATGATTTGTGATTAGCATATTTTATAAACGATGCCGGAGGCTGTAAAAGTTATTTCGTGCAAATATCCATGCAATTATGGATCGTTCAAGTTTTTGACGCATGCGGTTCAAGTTTTAGAAAATACTGTGAGAATTTTTATAAGAGTAATAGAAAGATATTAATTTATTCCAAAAATATAGCATACTTGTAATAAAAATAGTAATTTAAGGAATGAGATTCAGAAACAAAAAGAAACTATCCAAAACTTTTCAACTTACCAAAAAGCTCATATTTATTCTATTCGAGATATATTGAGAACTTACCCCAATACAGCAACATGCACAATCATTACAATTTATCTTGTAAACTAAATCAACAACTATGTTGCTGTTGGTACGAGTTTTGGATTTCAAAACTAGTCAATGTAATATCAATGTTATTTTATTAAGAATAATTTTTACTTCTAAACGAAAAAGACAACAAGTAAAATTTTCAGAAATGAAAATAAAGGCTTCAGAAATACAAAATCATCTGACCATTTACTCTATTACATTTTGTGATTGCAATAGAGTAATGTAGAGTGAACTTCGATTTCAATCTGGTTTTGGTAGTATTCTGGCAAACTTCTCTGGCAAGTGAGTTTGGGTGATCGTCGAAAGAGCTTTTGCTCTTGTTTAAATGAATTCGTAATTCTTTGTTTATTGTGCTTATGTCAGCATTTTTATATTTATATGGATGAACCAATTTGGAACAAACTTACACTATCAACGTATTATCAAATTGTTTTAAACAATAATTTTTACAACTATCCTAAAAAGACAAGAAGTAAAACATTATAAATGAAAATATAGGTTTTAAAAATACAAAATTATCTGACCATTGACCGTGACTTTGAGATTGAAATAGAATAATATAGAGTGAAATTCCACTTCAATCTATTCCTTGTAGTATTCCGGAAAGCTTCTCTTTCAAGTGAGTTTGGATAATCTTCGAGACAGCTTTTATACTTGCGCAAATGAATTTATATTTCTTTGTTCATTGTGCTGATTTCAGCGTTCATATGTATGAACCAATTTGGATCAGCTTATTATCAAATTTTTTAAACAATGGAGAATAAACTTCCATTTTAATCTGGCCCTGGTAAAATTCTGACAAACTTCTGGCAAACTTTTCTGGCAAGTGAGTTTGGGTGATCGTCGAGACGGCTTTTGTATGTGTCTGAACAAATTTGTATTTGGTTGTTTACTGTGCGAAGTCGGCGTCTTTATATTGCTAATTTAGCAACAAAAACATCTTTTGGAAAATTTTGAAGAAGTGAGAACGACTACCTAAATATGATAAAGTTATTTGGATTTAAATTGTAGTTAATTTTAATTTATTGATTTAGTGTTGTTTTTCCTGATTTGTATACAGATTTTGAATAATTAGTGTTATTTTATAATTGTACTTACTTTTGTATACTTTTTAGCTGAATTATAAGACACGTTTTGTTTTCGAAATTTGTACAATGTTTCTTACTTAATGTAACTCAAAAAAAAATATTTTATTTAGACACATTATATAATAAGTTCGTATTTTTTCGTTTACTGTGCTCTCGGCGTCTTTATATCGCTAATTAAGCAAGAAAAACATTATTTGTAAAAGTATTTTTTTAAGAAGTGCGAACGACTACCTAAATATGGTAAAGTTTTTTGGATTGAAATGGTAGTTTTTTTTTAATTTATTGATAGATAGAAGGTAGAATAGATAGATTAATGTAACATAAATATATATATATATATATATATATATATATATATATATAATTTTTTTACAGATCACGATTATAGATTATCTATTTTCTAATAATTTCTCTCCTCTAAACATTGTATAACAAGTAGACTTTTTAAAATTGCGCTTGCTCTGCTATATTACTCTTATTGTTACACAAATGTAATTTAACTTTTTATGCAAACTGTATTTCCTCAGGAATCGTTACTAAACATTTTTAATCGTACATTAGCCAACTCTAATAATAATTATAGAGCATAACAAATTATAATCGATATCTGGACATCGGAGACATTGTCTTCGGGCAGTTGCCGGGATGTTGCAAATATGTCTTTGCCGATTTGCAAATAACAATGGTAAATGATATTTTAAAATGCGAAAAAAAAGAATCAAAATTGTAATAATGATGGAATATCAAATTTCAATTACCAATTTTAATAAATTGTTCTATGGATAGAAAGGAATCGCTTTATATAGTTGGTTGTGAAAACAGCATTACTATTGATGCAAGAAAACTTTACTTGCATCAAAATAAGAAAAATAATACATACATCACTGCTTTCTTGTGGAATGGGTGATGTCATACGTTAAAATAAATTCAAAAGGAATGAAAAGCGTAATTCGCTACCAAATGGAATGAAAAGCGAATTACTCCTCGTGGTCTTTGTTGCGTAAATTAACTAAATAATATATTATTCAAATATATGACAATAAACAATATATTATACCATTGAAGTTATTAAATTATATAACCACTATATATGTATATATATGAATAAAAAGCTATACAAATTAACAAGTAAGTACAAACGTGCATTTTTTTCTTCAAAGTTTTCAGTGATAATTAGATAACTTACGTCAGATGTAATAATTTTTGATAAATGAAATATATATATGTATATATATATATATATATATATATACTAGATTACCCGGCATTAATATTATTAAACTGAATTATATAATTTCATCTGCCAATTATTACTGTTGACTGTATCTTCTATTATTTTAATTTTTGGCACATCTCAGCTGCTTTTTGGAAATAATAATGTAGACATTACATTTTTCTTGTATATTATATTCTAATATTATCTAGACTTATAATTTCAGCTAAATTCAATTTTCAAATGAATCGACATTTCTAGCAGATGACAGTTCAAATGTTTTTAATGTCAAACAATATAAATGTTTTTTTTTTAATTTTTGCTATTCATTTCTACAATATTACTATAGTTTTATTATTCAATAAATCTTCAAAATTTCCTTTGACAAACTCCAAAAAGACTTATCAGAATCCGAATAACCGTTTAGGAGAAGTGTCAAATCATACACCCGTACAGAAGAATTTTATATAAATATATATATATATATATATATATATATATATATATATTAAATTTAAGTTGAACTAATATTTTCGATTTTAAATTTTGTTATGAATCTATGAATGCCCAATCAATGCGTCATCTTTCTAATCATTTACTTCTTAACTAACTCTTAACAAACTGTTAAAGAAGCCGTTTGCTTAATAATTGAATTACTGATGTGAAAAATAAGGCATTTCCTAGAACATTCGGTAGATTACCTCTGAAGCGAATTAGAAAGAGAGCTGGTCGAAATTTAGAGAGTGTATCAAATCATAAGCTTCTAATATCTGTGAATAATCAATAAATTGTTATAGTTTTTTTAACCAAAGGATTCAGGTTCGATACCCACTTTGATATCAAGCTTTGATTTTTCTTTATTAGAAATTTTGCTTCGGGCGATTTGAAATAGAGAATGATAGAGTATTATAAAAATCAATTTTTGGCAATGCATTATAAATTTATAATGTTTATAATCAAATATTAGTAAAATTAAATAATAATTGTTTTTTTATTGGACTAATTTTTGAAATAATTTTTGAAAACAATATTTTTTGAACATATTTAGAAATAAGTTCATTTTAATATCAATAATGTATGTGTTCAAAATGTTGCTAGTTTGCACTTTTTTTTGCAAAAGAGGTCCGATCCAGGTTGTTTCCTTTACTTCTCAGAGGTTTCCTTTTCTTCTCAGAATTGTTGATAATATCGTACATTGCGTTGATTTGTCTACCCTTTCTACCCTTTCTTGTTACAATATTCACATTATAAAACTGGCAGCAATTTGTTACAAAAAATGTAATATCATACACCAGTTTTCATAGTCTTTGTACATTGTCATTTGGTAAAATGATGACCCGCTCTCTGTACATTTTCGCCGCCTTAAAGATGACAAACCGCGAACGTCATGATTTGATTGAACCGTCATTATGTCATTTGACTCTGCGCTGAATATTGAATGATTGTTATGTTGACCTCGTCACTGAACAATATTTACGCAGAAGTTCTCAAAGATTTAAAAACTATCTCTTTTTATACTCATTAGTTAGAAATTTTGAAGGAATGATTAGATATTTGTCATTCCATAGACTTTTAGGGTATGTATGCATCAGTATACATATTATCTTTTAAATATTGATCTAAACATACTTTTGTTATTTTTGAACAAACAGTTTAATTACATTAGTAGACAAGCTGTACATGGCTCTGCCTTTTTTAAAATGGACATGGCTGTCTTTTTTAAATAGTTTCGAACTTATCTAAACAATCTAATATTTAACGCACTTTCATAAAAAAAAATCAAATTTTATGAGATTTTTTAATTACTCAAATTACCAAGTCTTACCAATTTATTTATTGTCAAGATTTGTTTACATGAATTATGTTTGATGCATGTAAAATCTGATTTGATTTTAGATAAATTTATGTATGTTACAAATCGATTTGAAGCTATGTTTGGACATTTTTGTGTAAATTTTTGATGCTCCAAGTAAAAACAACCATCGGAACCATTGCAGATCTTACTACAACATCATCTAAATAAAATTGGAAACTGGTCTAACCATTGGCGCACAAAAATCAATGAAAAATCAATGAATCAAACCATATAACATTTACATTAATGAAGGGTAAATGTCCTTCGGTGTCTATTAATAATAAAATTATCTCCGAATCTGCTTCTGTAAAATATTTAAGAATGCACTTGGATAGCAAATTAAATTAGATTACTCATATCAACAACAAAACAAAACATATGGCAAGAAAAATGAAATCACTGTTCTTGCTAATTAATGGTGGATCTAAATTATCATTAGGAAACAAGATTCTACTTTATAAAGCGTCAATAAAACCGATTTGGACTTATGGCGTTGAGTTGTGGGGCTGCGCCAGTAGATCAAGAATTTTATCTATCCCAAGGAAACAACCAAAAATTTCAATAACACATATCATTATATTCCACCTTATGGTTTTAGAACCTCTCATCTAGTAATTCGTCCCATATCCGAATAAGTCAAATCACGAAAGTAGGAAAATTTATTTCGCCTCCTTCAAGAAGGGACAACCTTCATTTGCGATCAAGGCGATATCGTCACAATGTCACCGCCGCACAAATAAAGGATTGAGGTCTTACTTGAATTTGTTTGTCAAATTCATTATATTAGTCACGTCTCTTTATTACCAGTCGCCTTGTACTAGGACATGTTAAATTATCTTTTATCAGTTTGACATGCTCATTCAATTACGTATTTGACACGAAAAACTGGTCTAGATGCAAGCGTTGTTTCAAACACGTTATGATAGAAGATTTAGAGAATTGTTTGATGGTTGATTCGATAAGTTGATTTTTTTTGTTATTTTTTATTGGTTTTATTATATGGCTTGTTAAGTAGATAACAAAAACTATACTAACGATTAGCTTCTAGACGCTCAGTTATTCTTACAATCATCCTTGTTTTACATGGTTCATGTTTTAAAACATAGACAAAATGAATTATCTTGATTGTAAGATTTTTTTAAAGTTTGTTTTGGCTTTGAAGATTATATATTATGTATCAACCATTGGTTTCGGGTTGTCATCACACTCATCTCGGCTAGCTTGATATCAAGCAGTAGTAACTCATCACAAACACAAGGGATCAATGGACCAATCCTGTGATTTTCTAATAATTTTACGTTAAAAAAATAAGGAATTAGAATCATTGATAATTAATAAGTTAGTGATAATCGTATGTGATACTATCAAATTAGCCCACTTTAGCCAGTTCGATATCAAGCAGTAGTGATACTAGATTTTTATATGATATTATAAATTCTAATAAAAATCTGGTCAACCACTTCTGGAAAATGGTCAACCACTGGGTTGCTTTCTAATAAAACTAAGTTAAGGAATTGCATCCAAAGAGATCATGGTACATACATAGTTTTGATGGAAAAAATATTTAAGTTGAAAATAAAATATAAAAATTGAAAAAAAATACTTAAAAAAGATATATGTTTTGCGAATCCAATGAGCATCATATGGAACAGCAAACGATGGTTCCAACATTTTTATTTTGTGAGTATGACTTTGTTACCAGTTTCTAAATGTGTAAAATATATAATAATATATATTAACTACGTTAATTTTATAAAAAAGTAGAGAAATTGCCAAGAACTTTCTCTTTCACTTACACCTTGAATTATCGACTGTCAATTAATACCAATTTTCACCCTGAGACCAGGCGTAACATTGCATCATAATCCAATTTCTCAATTCAAGCATTACATTTATTATTATATCGTCTCATGTAACTGTATTCCAAATTGGAAACAATAATCGAAAAAGAAAGTTTCATGTTTTTATGATAATAGATAGAGGACTTGTTAGTTTCGTTTTTGCTTCCTTCTATCTAATTTTATAAAAAATATTTTAAATTGAATATATTTTATGTACATTCAAACGCTAAATAGATACCATATCTGCCAATCATGTGTCGCCTTTGAAGTGATGGATTTTGGATAATATAATTATAGTGTATACTTATATTATCTGTCTATTTTTTATATTATTTCAACCTCTTAATTTTTAATGCTTTTGATGCTTTCTTTACTACAGCACAACAATAAACTTGCAGGTTCTATATATTCATTAAGAAGTTCATATTTCGTTTATACTTCTTAAATTGTGTTCGATAAATATTATATTATTATATTGCATTTTTCTCTATATTATATTTTTTACAAAATACAATTTCAAATATTCACATAATTTTAACATTTTTTCATAGATTTCAAATATGATCTCAAGAGCAAATCGCCTATCGTGGGCATTGCTAAAGGGGTTGACCGCTGGGTTGCACTCTTGAGAAAATACTAGATTAAAATGTATAAGTGAATGTTAAATGTATTTAAAAAAATATTTTAAATCAAATGATTTTATATCTCTAATTATATAATTCTAATAAATAAATATGTAACAATATAGGGCATATTGTTACATACCTATTTGCGTTTGTATGCAGCACACTTTCTATAAAATTAGTTCAGTCGATTGCTCTACTTTTTTACTTACTTACATAATTGTTATTAATTTACTTTATACAAGGAAATAGTCCAAAATTGATGATGTTGGAAATTCTTCCACATAAATAAAGAGTCCCTTTCCACTCGGATGCCGCCGCTCCGGCGGAAAAATACATATTAATTCCACAATTCGCAAGTGGAAAGGGTTAATTGAAGATTTGCGAACTGACGACAATCAATTTCATGCCCATCAATTAATTTTACTATGGATTTAAATGCGGGCGTGCTCATGCAAATTTACGATTTTTACTCCTAATAAAAACCAAGCAAGATTTAGAATGCACGAACTAAAATATAGCATTTAATTTTTTTATAATAATTAATTGAAGGTTTGATCCAATATAATGTCGAGAATATTCTAATATGATTGATAGCAATATAGGTTTTCTACTTAAGTCTATAATGATTGACAGTTAATATTGAAAATAATCTAGATCAGCCGTATAATTATTACTAGCAGAGCAACTTTGCTCATAACGTAAATTATATATATATATATATATATATATATATACATATACAATTATTTATAATTTTTTATTCACATAACTTCTTTTGGAATCTTTGTTATCAAATAATTAAACCGATTATTACTTGATATCAATACACATATGATCCGCTAATTACCTGAATATTCTGACAAACATTATCAAATTTTAATTTGCAAACTATTACCGTATATAAAATGCTGATTAAAATATGAATATCATTGCTGCGAAGAAATACATGGATTAAGTATTGTATTTCAAAAGTAGATTTGTATAGAGGTACTGTGAAAATGGTAATCTTTTAATCTGATGCAAATTCGTATTTTTTATTACATTCAAAATCTTATCAAAAATTCTTTAGCACGTGGCGAAACGTTTTTTAGTGAAATTACTGATATTTTAAGCCGAATGTAAAATTAACTTAATGTCAATTTAGAACTGACAATTGAAATAATATATACAGTGCATGTTTATTTCTTTAGTTAAAAATATATTTGAAAATCGAATAAAAGTATTAAATAATCCAATAAGTAATAGGTTTGATAAAATTATTCATTTTATTAGTTTTAGAGATTAATTCTCTAACGTCATAAGGAAAAAGCATAGAAAAAATAGAAATAGCATGGAGAGAATAAGAATAACATAGAAAGAATAAGAATGGCATAGAAAGAATAAGAATAGTATAGGAAGAATACGAATGGCATACAAAGGATAAGAGCGACATAGAAGAAATAGGAATGGCATTGAAAGAATGAAATAGAAAGTACAAGAATAGTATAGAAATAATAAGAATGGAATGACATAGAAAGAATGAGATAGAAAGAACAAGAATAGTATAGAGATAATAAGAATGGCATAGAAAGAATAAAAATGACAAAAGGAATAGGAATGGCATAGGAACAAATAGTAAAAGTATAGAAAAGTATACTAATATTATCTATTATAATTCTATACCAAAGAATATACATGACTATTCTTATAATTATATAGCAAATAATGATATAGAAAAGAAAAATATCACCCATACCGATCCAAAAATCGAGTTATTTGAAAATAATTATTTTGAAAAAAATGTGTTTTTTTTGTGCTATATCAATATTTTGAAATACATCTGTGATTAAATACATTCACTGAGCATTCTTGAACAGCAGAAGTAGAGCATATTATATTTGATATAAAAAATTGGTAGCCCTATTTTACATGATGGTAACTAGTTTGGTTTGATAGATGTATTTGTATTTGGAATTAGAAAATAATACAGTATTGAATAATAATACCACATATATATAATAACTTGCTCTATCAATTATTATTATTAAATCGTTTTCAAATTCGACTCTGACTTTTGTATCAGTATATTATTATTTTATCAGCAGTCATAGAGCATAAATAAGACAGCAGATACACAATGTCTAATGAAGGCTTATTTACTCAAATATTTTAGGGAAAATTCTATAAATATCATTTGCAGACATTTGAAAATTTTCCATGCCGGTTTTATCTCGCATATGTTGATTATAAATAGAACAAATTATGACATTGTTAAATTACAGATATATTCATTGCGTCACGAGAAAACTGCTTCGACGATTTCTTTGTTGAATTATTGTACAAAATTAAATATTTAAAATAAAACATGCAAATTTTTAGGAAAGATACGATTATTAACTAATTGTGTTTTGCATAGAAGAATAGATTAAATAAAAATTATTCAAAAAATTCGCATATAAATTACATAATGTTGCTAATTAGATATAAATATAATTTATAATGAGCAAACAATAATGGTGGAAATAATAGATTAGTGCAAACATTTTAAAAATACATTGCAGGGCTGAAGCGCCTTATAGTAATGATACATATAAAATTTAGAGCAATGCCTAAATTGAAATTAATAATATTCCAAAATATACATCATTGCTTTTTCATACTTTTCATAACTTTTACATATAGAAAATGGATCTTCTCCAAAAATAGTCTCGGATGTGTCTGGAAAAACAATTTTGGGTAATTTATTATAACACTTTCATTTCGAATTTAATTTACACTGAATTAATGTCTATTGATTTCTTGACTATATGTGAGTAAAAACTTTTTCAAGAGGTAATTATTTATTTGTAAAATTAGGACATTGAAAATATGATACAAAGGCGGTTGTAAAAAAATTCCACAACAAGAAAGATATTCATTTAACATTAGTTTTATTACTTTACTAAACGAATATTTACGACCTTTAGGTTTTATATTTGTTTCATAACGGACGCTGTTAACTGTTTAATTCCTATGACATAGTTATTAGTCAAAGGGCGCTTTGTCTAACAAGAAATAAAAGTTGAGTTCTTCACTTCGGGCGATCAAACTTGATAGAAATAGAAATAGAAATCTTTTGCCGTTTTCGTAAGTGTATTTCACAAATGTTGGCAAAAGTATTTTGAACAAAACCAACGATATTTATATTTATATACAGTTATATGTTAACAGCATGTGAAAATATTCAAAAAAATTGTATATGCATAATATATTGATCATTGTACGCAATTCATGAACTCTTATAATTTTTTGCATGATTTTACATAAGAAATTATTTATTTCATAAATATTTAGTATTTATTTGAAAATGACAGAAATGATAAGAATGGCATAGAAAGAATAATAATAGTAAAGAAAGAATAAGAATGGCATAGAAAGAAGGCAAAGAAAGAATAAGAATGACATAGAAAGAATAATAAAAGTATAGAAAGATTAAGAATGGCATAGAAAGAATACAGATGAGAAAGAAAGAATAAGAATGACATAGAAGGAATAGAAATGGCATAGAAAAATTGGAATGGCGTAGAAGAAATAGTAAGAGTATAGAAAAGTATACAAATACTATTATAATTACTGCTTTAATAACATTGGATGATTGGTCAAGTATGATATCACATGTGAAATTGTTCATTTCATAGTTTTTTAATTTTTATTCTATATTTCATATAGAAAGAATAAGAATGGCCAAGGAAGAATAATAAGAGTATAGAAAGAATAAGAATAGCATATAAAGAATATAGATGACAAAGAAAGAATAAGAATGGCATAGAAAGAAAAGGAATGGCATAGGAACAAATAGTAATAGTCTAGAAAAGTTTACTAATACTATTATAATCACTGCTTTAATAAATATTGTATGATTGATCAAGTATGATTTTTCATGAAAAAATATATATTTCATAGAAGTGTATTTTCAAACTTTAAAATATGTTTTCACTGATAATAATTCGAAAATATTGAAATAAGTTGCTTAACAAATACTTGGGTTGCTGACTCGCACAGCAGTGTCTCTTTTGCGGAAGACACTCTTTTAGCAAAAGTGTTTAATTAGTTTTTTCAATCCTGAGTTAAGTTTAGAGTAATGTTATCTAATCTGTAACATATGTGAATACATTTATGGTTAAGGTACGAAAGTTATGACTTAAACATAAAGAACTGTATTTAATTGTAGATTTGTTCTGCTTTTACAATAAAATATGCAGCCAACATTTTGCTTCCAGATATACGTTTTAATCATTCTCTATACATGTTCTATTTTTTTCTGCTGACAGATAATTTCGCCACCGGACAACGTCTATTTAGTAATACCTTAAGGGCCTATGGGTACGTCTAACTTATTCAAAGATCAGAATATCAGAATTAATGTAATTCGCTTCCAGTTAACGATTTGTGAAAGTTATTCAAGTATTCGCTAGAACAGTAGTGGCGTGAGTAACGCATTAACAATACAAGAAAGTTCAGAGCCCATCCTCTTCATGACATCCGAAGATTGTTATCACGAGAATGCGAAAGTTAAGGGCAAATATAAGTGATTCAATCGGAGTTCGGAAACTTAAAGAAAACGATGATATTGCGATTTATCACCTTTTTCACTTACTATGATAGATAGTTGAGTACTGGATTTGCAAATGTTGTGTTGAGCTTCAAATAAGGAGAAAAAAAACAAGTTTTTTAATTTTTTTATTCAATGTCAATATTTTGGATTTTTATATTTTACCTTTCATCTTAAGGACATCTTGATTCAGGTGCCGATTCTCCTGTAAAATGGCAGGACATGTTACGTTCTAGTTTTCATACAAAATGCTACTAAATACTTTCAAAATGCCATGTATTTGCTGTTCGATCTTACGTTTTACACATAAAATGCAAATTTACTCATATGTTATCAAGCCATATCTCAAAGATAGTTTGTTCTTAGCACTTAGCATACGTTGGAATATAAGTGGGGATTCTGACCCCACATAGGATTTTGACAGTTTTTAGTAGCATTATGTATGAACACTGCTATATAAAATAGCCTTCTATAACGTTGGTCTATTTTATTGGAAGAATTGCTCCTGAAGATAAACAAAAAAACTGAGGTCATTTTCTTTGTCTATTACTCTCTCGTCATAAATGTTTATTAATGATCCTTTGCTTACTCGTTTTTTGAATAAATTTTCTTCGGTTTAAAAAAAGTTAAAAATTATGTTTTAGTTGCTAATAAGTTCTGTAAGTATAGTTTTAATTTGTTTGATATTTTTCTATTTGTTTGTATGTTGTTGTTTTAAACACCTTTTGTTGAATTTTGACTAGATTTACCTATATAAATTGAGTTGCAATCTATACAATTAGATGAATCAGATTTCTAAGACATTGTATATTGAAAGGAGTTTTTGTTTTTGTAAAAATAGTATCGGTAGTTGTGCTAAAAGTGTTGAATGGTATATATATATATATATATATATATATATATATATATATATATATATATATATCAGTGCATTAGATCCGATGACAGTTTGTTCTTGCACACGTTGGAATATGAAATGTTGATCCATTGTAAGGTTCAGATGACGATCAATGAAAAGCAATATGAGATTTGAAAAATAAGTTATTAATCATAGAAACAATCATGTGTAAACTATTTGTCAATGCAAAGTAACAAAATATTTCAAACAATTGTTAACTGCAAGTTAAAATAACAAAATATAATACAATGACATTCATTTGGTTGATCATGATTGGTCTCAAGTGGAATTGATATACTAAATGAATTTATATGGTAATAGAAAATAAAAATTTATGTCTATTTCAAGTATTATGTGCAGACTTCTATCATCAAGACTTTATTGAAATTTTGTCTGCAAAAATTGAGTTTTGTGAGAGATGACTTTTGGCAAATTTTATTTTTATTTAAAAAAAGGTTTAAGTACGTAAAATTATCACTTGCATTTATATGAATTGTTGAAATTTGTTAAAATAGTTTTTTTTAATAAATTTATTCTAGTTGTGAGACTCTTGTATAAAAAGTAGTTCTACTAATTGAACTAAGAAATTGCATTGTAACCAAGTAGAAGTACAATTTTTTATGTAAATTATATTTTAGAGTCGATAAGACTAATTACTTTGTCTTATCGACATAGAAATTAGTTTTGAATAATATATCAATTCGGTTGCAAATAAATTATAATTACCAACAAGTGAATTGAAACAGGTTCATAAGACTTTATCTCCGAAGTCATTGTAATATGATAATAGGATTTTAAATTTAAATAAAATTATCTAATCAACAAATCAGTTTGACAAGTAGTATGTATGGACGACTGAAAATGTCAAATTTAGAAAGTGGATTAATCATCCGAATATAACAATGATGAATATTTATCAGGCAATCATAAATTAGACTGAAAATAATATTGATATTTGGTCGATTAAATTCTATTTTTAATTGTACTGAGAATAATTTATTGTTGATTGATACATAAATAAAAAATATCATTTTTAGGGAAAAATTGGTATTGCATCAACGATTTTTTAATTTACAAAAATATTACGATCAACGTGTTTATTATTTTATTTGTACTACATACGTTTAGTACAGTTTTATGGCTTTTTAATTAATATTGGCTTAACATTATGTCACATTTTAACTTGAATATCAGAAGTAATTGAACTAAAATTAAATACATTGATATATGTGCATATATAATTGAATTTATACATGTCACATTAATCTTAGTATGCATATGTCTTACATTATATGAATTAATTATTAACACGTGCAGTTATAAATGTTTAGACTATTTTATGGATTTTAATATAAATAGTCGAATTAGCATTTGAAGTCTTTTTTGTAATCAACAATAAATTATTATATGTAACTTGCAAATTTGTATAAGTGGCACCTATGCTCATACAAAATAGAGTATGGGTGGAAAAAGGTTCACCACCAATATCTGGAAAACAAGTGAAGTTGAAAAATTTTCAACAACAATATTTGCAAGTAGAGGGAAAAAGATGTATAACTAGCCATCATCTTGTTTCTTACGACGTTACTATGAAAAGATAAACGGCAATATTAGAAATCCATAACAAAAGTATTTTCTTTGTTAGTTTTTATTTCGGTTGTGAGCACTGTTATTTACTTTACGAAACTTTAATATAATTTTTAATAAGATAGTTTTTGTTAATATAGTAATATTGATCACCTTTTGAACTGATTTAAAAATATATAATGAAATGCATATAAGCCAAACGATTTGTCAATATAAAATTACAATTTCTTTCTTAACGTTTCAACACATTTTATTTTTGCAAAATAATAACTAATCAAAATTTAAAATTAAAAAATATATTAGTTATATTAGAGTAAGTCACATGATTTAATAATGAACTTTTTAAAATATTCACTTTTTTGGCATACATATCTTCAACAATAGTTGAATTTATACTAACTCAGCGGCCGCGTCCCCGCTGGGGGAGGGCAGTTTGTTCTAAGGGGGACGCGTACATCTGTTTCCAGAATACTGTTTTCGAAAATAACCTAATTTTTTTAAATGATATTAAAAAATAACAAAAAATAATTACATTTTATGCAATATTACATAATAATGCATATTAGTTTGTAATCTGGGAGTGCAACCATTTGTTTTATTAGAGCAGATGGCAAAAAATATAGGAAACCACCATAGTTGCATTCTGTTATAGGAGGCAACCCAATGGTGATAAATTACTTTACTAGTATTAACTTAAATGTAAAACAAATACATTCAATACCGAATAAATTCTAATATTGCAAATTTAATCTTATAAAGGTTAAAGGTTGCAATTCCAATTGTTCTTTATTATTGAATCGTGGGAGTGCTACTAGGTGCTATAAAATCTTATGATAAAAAATAATTTTATATATATATATATATTTAATTATATGTATATATATATTCCTATACTTTCTATTTTTTTTAAATTGTGTTATTTTCTACAATCACTTTGAGATTTGATTATAAAAGAAGGATGAAGAATCTTAACAGTTATATATTTTTTTGCCATTGCAAAAGCAATATTTTAGTTTTTTTTCAAGATTCAATTACAATCTGTTTTTAAAATACAAACCAAAAACATTTAGTAATTATGAATGACAATATGTAATGTAATGACCAAAATAGTATCCTTTCACATTGGTATCCTTTTTAGTGTTGATGGAAAAGATGTCTGTAATCTAGGTGACTTTAGAAGCTTAACTAATATTATAAATATCAATATTTTAGTGAATTAAATATTTTTTAAACTAAAACAAGCTATTTTAAATTGTTTTAAAAATAATGATAATGATAAATGATTTTAAAAAAAGCTACAGATAAAATTAACAGCCGTGAATAGGAACTCATCTATTCAGTTAGAGTTTATTAATTTCATACAAGTGTGAATTATTTTTTAACAGAATATGTATTTATTATAAATTTTGGTTAATTTAGTTTGTTTAATATTTATATTCTCCAAATATTTCAAATATATAATTTTTTCTAATTTATATCTTATTTTCTAAAGGTTTGCCATGTGGTTGTAATCTGTGCAATCACGTTAGTGTGAGTTACAAATTAGACTCAAATTATCATCAATTTTTTTGAGTTATTACTTTACAAATAGTATAATATATCTGAAAATAGCACCACTCATTAAAGTCACAATTATAGACCAAAGTTAAGAGAGTGAAAATATGGACCCATATTTTCACTCTGACCAAATTGTTTTTCTTTGAGATTTAGTTTTGAAAGTGCTATGTAACAGCAAACGTGCTAATGATATTTGTTAGGATTCATAAATAAAACAATAAAGTTAATTGAACCAAATTCAACTTTTCTGTTTTTACCACTTCTTGTGAAGTCCCTAGTGTTAAAATTGCGAAAACAATATTGCAAGAGGTTGCTGACACTGTTTTGCTATGACGTCTTTCGGACCTTATATCAGGAACATAAAATCTTTATAGCATTGCAAAACTTCTGATTTTTTGCGATCTTATTGTTTAAATATTTGCGTATGGCAATAATTTTATCGTTTTTTTGCCTTAAACATACTAAAAGACCGGCGTTTTTTATTGTCTTCGTCATATATAGATTAGAATAAGAAAAAATCTTTTTGCATGTGTAAATGTTTTAGGTAGATATTATTAAATTGGTTTTGGATATAATAAATAAATTTTGAATCTAAAGGCACTTTGTAATATATTGATGTTGAGTTTATATGCAATCGACCATGCTTACCTGCTAATGAAAATATAAAAAGATTACTGAAAGAAATAATTGTTACTTTACACAATTTAATTTATTGGTTGCTATTTTAGAACTTTTTTTATCACCACTACTATTTTTTAGACAATGATCATGCTTACGCATATTTCCAATATATTTTGTTTGAATATAGGGTAGGGTGGGGTTTAAAGGTCTACGGGTAAAAGATCCACCACCAATATCTCAAAAACAAGTTGAGTTAAGAATTTTTTAACAACAATATTTGAAAGTAGAGGATCAAAGATTTATGACCAGTCATCACCTTGATTATTACAACGTATTTTAACAAATTAAATATTTTAGTTCGTTGTTAGTTTTTTTGGTAGTGAGCACTGTTGTTTAGTTTACGAGATCTTAATATAATTTTTAAGTATAATTTAAATTTAATTGTTTAATTTAAGTTTAATTGTTTTATAGGATGTTTGTTGATATTAAGTTAGAATCGACAGTTTTCTTTATATATTTTATAAAAGGTGGGGTAAAAAGAATCTGCTGAACTTTTACTTGCCAAAGGTGTAAACAATAAAAGATAGTAAATAAAAGAGTAAATAATTTGAAAAAGCTATTTTACAAGAGATAAATTAAATGAATAGTTATTCCAACTCTGCAGATGAACATTTCTGACGAAATACCAGATCAATGTTTTACAGTATTATCTCTGTAAGAAATATATCAATGAAATATATATTTTGCATTGGTTGAATAATGTAGATAGTATTTCGTAAAATTTCTTCAAGAATAAAAATAAGACGTTGGTTCGGTTTGTCCCCTGGCCGTCACATTTTATCCCGCTTGTGGGGTAGAAGGGACCTGGTGACAAATTTTTGAAAAACAGCAAAAAATACATCTCTACAATGATGAATTAGCTGGGAGTTTTACTGAACATAGTCAGATAGTTGTTTGTTATGATATAATTGGTTTGGTTTTCACAATACAATTACTCAAAGTCAAATTGGACTTTTGTGCCCCGCCCTACGATTTGGAAGAAGGAGAAAAACAGTTTTAATATAGGGTCTAAAAAAACAGTGTTTTTCAGAAATTTTGTCAAAAAAATGATTATTTGATACGTTCATGTTTCATTGATACTTTTTAACTAAATTATCTAATAGAGTTACCATCATATTATCGTGGCGATTGACGTGTTCGAAATGACTATAGCCTGAAATATTATTCATTATTATTGATTATTTACTTTACATTGTTCATATGTAAATGAATAAGTAAATAACAGAAAACTATGCGTTTTTCATGTTCATACCAAGCTTTCAAATGCATTTTTTTGATACGATACATTTATTTCATTAGCAATCAAAATGCAGTATAATTTTATGTGTCTTTAGTCTGAGCTTTATCGAATTAGATCTGTCTTTAAATCAATTGGAACTTTTCTTTTGAGCCTACTAGATCGGCGTTCTTCAAGAAGATGTTTCACTATTTTATTGTGTTGGGATTCCAATTTCTCAAAATGACGATGACTAGTACTGCTAATTAAATCTTTCACAAATGGTATGTTCAAGTCGTCATGAATAATTTTGTTACTGACATACCATGGAGCGTTTACGATCTGCCTAAGTATTTTTGATTGAGCTCGTTGAATTGAATCAATGTGAGATTTTCTTGCACATCCCCATAATTCCACACCGTAGGTCTATATCGACTTTATAATTGTTTTATTTATTAGTAGCTTGCTTAGAATCTGAATAATGTTCTAGTTAATGAAAATTTTTGACACTGTTGATTTTTATAACTTCATATAAATTCAATATGAAGATCATTATGTAAGGTGTTATTGCTTACGAGAGCATAATTTATATTTAATTATGTAGTGTCAATTTCAAAGATTAATGGAATAAAACCATAATAGACGAGCATGAGCTTCAACGATGTCATTTTTAATATAAAAAACGTACTGTAAAAGCTTTTCTTATACGGATCCTGAAAATTTTTCTCTGTCAATACCACATTTATTACGAATCAGTCTGTCGATTCGTCTGTCTCCATGTCGTAGTAGTGCTCGTCTTCTCCATAAGTGCAAATATCTTTTAATTTTTATCAGTGTGTAAGCACGCGAGCCGAATTAATTTATCATATCAAACGACCACGTGCGAATTGCTATGGAAATGTATATACATATGTCATAAATAATCTTACATTGCTTACGATACGAGAACGACGCCACTTTTCTCTAGTGACACATATTAGGGAAAATGTGAAAATTTCGAAGACGATATAGTGAAAGCATTTCGAATTTGTGGTGAAAAATCGGTGATGATTGTTTGGTGTCCTTTGTGTTTTTAGCCTCAATAAGTTTTGGTGTTTTTTGTGACTAATTTCGGTCACATGATGGTGTATGAGTTAACATCTTTTGTGTATTTTTTTATTGAAATTAAAAAAATGGGTAAGTTGATATCTAAAATATACTTCTTCTTCTGCAAAAAAGTCAACGAACTCTATGTTAAAATATGATAAAAATTATAATTTAGATGCTACTCGATTATGAGAATCTCTATTTTTAATCAATAATTGTGATGATCGTTTGGTGACCTTTGTATTTCTTGCCTCAATAAGTTTTTGTGTTTTTCGTGACCGATATTAATGTTATGACTTAACAGCTTTTCATTATTTTTTTATTTGAATTTTTAAAAAATAGATAAGTTGACATCTGAAGAATAATGTTTTAAAATATATCTTTACTTTTTCAAAGAAAATGCAACAAACTTTACTCCATTTTCTATGGTATTATTTGAATTTAAAATCTCTATTATTAATTAATATTTTTAATATTTTTTTGCTGTTATGTATTAAAACCATTAGCTAATAAGTTTATCAGAACTATATCTTACCTTCTGTTATGAATCTTTTCAGTTAGTTTGTTATTTATTTATTCAAGATTTGTTTACTAAGAATAGACTCAGCCAATCTGTATTAAAAACGCATTAGCAAAATTTTTAACTAATATCTTTTGCAGTTATTGTGGGGTATTTGTTATATATTTCGCAATGCATTCAGAATGTATTAAAACGTCGAAAAAATATAATTTTTTAAATCGAATTTACATAAAACTTTGGACTAATGATATGAATAACAGTATTTTTTAATTGTTAATGTTAATAAACTCAAATGATTGAGACGTCGAAAATGTCATAAAATTCTCAAATCAATTTTTCAGTTTAACCTTTTTGTATGCAAGCTTTATAAAGTTAGATCAAGTAATCATATTTAAAAGTTATAATTTGCCAACATTTTGGAAATTTGTGCTATAAATTTTTTTGTATTTAAATCTTGAAGTTTTATACCACACACAAAATTCGCATTATAAAACTTATATAGTCATTAAATAAAAATATTTGTTTGTTAATTTCATTTATCTTATTGTTAATTTACATATTCAGACTATAATAATATAAAATTACTTAATCTTTTAGTCTAGCTTTATTTGAATGAATCATGATAATAAAGTCTAAAATAAAAGTAAGATCATTTCATAAAAATAATAATACCGTATTAGTCTCAATTTTCCTTAAGGACAATAATACATTATCAATAAGTATTGAGATTTAACTTACATTTATGTAAAACATTTATGTTTTGTATTTAATTTTTTTTTTTATTTCTCTTTATTGAATTACAATCTGTCTTTACAAGAAGGAAGACATTCAGTAATTTCGATGATATATGAAATATTAAACCTTAGATCTAAAAGGTTACCTAGTAGTAAGCCTTTTCAATTTTGATATATTGAATTTAAATATTGTGATTATATAGAGTAAACTTAAAAATAAAATGATCTATGAGGTAAATAAGAATATTGTGAATTATAACAACAAATAAAAAAAAGACATAACTAATAAACTAAACATAATAAAAATAAATAAGAATTGTATGTAATATGACTTATATTTATATAAATTTATATACAATTTTCAACTGTTTATTAAAAATAAATTCCAAACTTTAATAAATTTTTATAATCAAACAACTCTTTATTGGTATATATTTTTTCAATTTGGTGTCAAATGATTCAGAATGCCTTGAAACGTCGGGAAAACACATTTTCAGTAATCTAATTTAATGTAGAAAACAAACTTAAAAAATACTAATGATTTAGAAATAAGTTGTATAAAACTAAAATGATTTTTTTTATCGAATCACCAATACCACAATCATTATCATTTTAATTGATTTTATACTGTTCAAAATATTTTTTACCATATTATTGCTTTGATGATTCGCTTACGAAAATAAATAACGATTTATTAATCATTTCTTCAATATAAATATTTATGTTAATTTTCTTCTAATTAACTTATGCAAAAAATCTCAATTTTAAAATCAATTGCCAAAGTTCAATTAATCTATTGTTTATCAATATTTGAGTTTTTCCTGATAAAACTTGGTAGAAATTTCTCGTAGCATAATTACTGAGACGCGATTATGATAATACTGATTAATTATTTTTGCAAATTCATTGTAATGGATTTCATAGATATTTCGAATCATTTTTACGAAATTTTAGTGGATTTTATTTATAAAACACTTTAAGTAAGTATTATTGAGTTTGTTAATAATTCAATTATTTTTATGGTCATTTCTAATTTTATCTTTACGATGTCTACTAATCAACTTAACATTGAAAATAAACAGCTTTTTTCAACAGACATGGCTAATTCGTTTTTAACCGTAAAAATGATAAAATGCAAGGGAAAATTGAATAACAGTAAAATATAATCTTTTAGATAAGATTTAATATTTTTAGAGTATTTATAAGCATAAATATATTGGTGTTTTTTACATGCCATTTCTGAATATAAAAAATAATTAGCGCATATTTAAATTTTTCTTCAATAAGCTTTAATTTATAATTGAAAATATAAAAAAAAATGTTTCTATAGTTCACATAGTATATATTTGAGGTATTCCATGGTGTAATTGTTAAACTCACCATCTCGTGTGGACGGGGTCGTGAGTTGGCATCCCGCTCTGGACAACCACTTGAAATTATACATCAAAATTATGTTTCCAATTGAAAATATGGGCCCAATGGCGTGAAATGGCAATGAGAAATCTCCCACACTATTCTTTCCTGAAAAAAGTTGGAATTTAATTCAGCTCACAGACCTGCCCTAAGGCAGTACTACCCATAATTTTAATTATACCTCTGCCAAATTATTGTGCTAATTTTTGTTTTCTACCTGCTTGCAAATTGTTGAGATTTTCTTTCTTGGTTTAGAGATGTTCTACCTTGGCCAGAACGTATGTAATTTTCTTATTAAGCTACAAAAATTAATACTAATATTTTCGTAATTTTACCTCTTTAATGTTTTAAATCGTATAATTGTCTCTATATACATCTTTTTCAATTGTCACTTTCTGCAGACAGATCAAAAGTTATTAATTTAGTGAAAGTACTTGAAAGATAACTTACTGGGCCTTGTACATCAGGTCATGGGTCGTGACCTCCTTGGTTGTATGACACATTTCATATAAATTTTCATTATATTTTGCATTTATTATACAAAGAATTATTTTATTAATCTTGCGAACGTGCACCATCTGCAATTATTAAAGATTTAATAATAAATAATTTTATTATTTGATTTAATAATAAATTTAATGCATAAATAATTTTTGAAGAGTGATAGAAACTAATAATAAGATCATGTGTAAAATTGCAAAATTGACGACTAAGTACATAACTTTTGCTCTGTTTCAGGATCATTTTTTTAGACTTCAATTAATAGCTGTACACGTTCACGCTTCGCCGTGTTTTAGTTTAAATTGAAAAAGTTGAACAAAAATGTATATTTGATACATCTAGTCGAAATAGAAAGAAGTAGAAAGTAGAAAGAGATAAAAGAGTAGGAAATAGAGTGGTAGAAATACCAGTTTTCTTGTATTTCAGTCTGCCTGTCCAGATTACAATCTGTCTACCCTTCTACCTGTCTACCAATTACCTGTCAACCTGTTTGTCAGTCAACCAGTTCACCAGTCCACCAATTCACCAGTCCACCAATTCACCAGTCCACCAATTCACCAGTCCACCAATTCACCAGTCCACCAATTCACCAGTCCACCAATTTACCTGTCAACCAATTTAGTTGTCACCCCCTTTCACTTGTCTACCAATTTACCTTTCAACTTGTTTATCTGTCTCGTTATTTGTCTATCAGTTGTTCTTTCTACCATTTTACATATCCTCCAATTTAACTGACTCCTTGTTAACCTATTTACCAATTTGCCTGTTTACCTGTTCATCTGTCTACGTATCTATCTAAATATCTATCTGTTTATCTGTTTACCTGTCTGTCAGTTTATTTATCCATTAGTTTAACTGTCCACCAATATACCTGCCTATGCCACAGCTCTATAAAAAAAAATCCATAATTCTTACTTAAGGATTTTTTTTAATATTTGCAGCTAAGTGCATGACCAATTGGTAATATTGAACCACTTCTAATATATGTTATGAATATTTAACAATATACACATGTAGATGGCACTATTAGAAAAACGTTTCTGAAGCACCTTATCTGAAAATATTCAAGTAAAACGCAGCCTAAATTTTTATTATAGATACTCAGTAATATACAAATATACTCTTAATAATTGCAGTAAAGGGTATGATCAGATAGTGATATTAAGCCACTAGTTACCTCTAATATATATATTCCTCAAATTTATTATGAATATTTAACAATGTATACAAGTGTAGATGGCATTATCAGAAAAACTTCTCTTCTATTCACTTGAAACGAAGTCTAAATATTAGGGTTTGAATTTGATTAAAGATTTTTGTGTTCATAAAACCATCTAGCAAAAATTAATGACGAAACTGTATGGTTTAATAAGTTGGTCATATACACAAATTTTAAACATGCCTTACCATTCCATAATTGATCCTCTCTACTTGTTCATACATAATTACAACTCCTCTATCTTATGATTCAGTATAGTTAAATACACGAATGTGATTACCATCTCATTACAATATCACAGTGTGAAATCTTCTTCTTAATGATCAATCTTATTGTTATTTTTTTACTTTGGAATTTCTCTCAAGGGCACTATGGATGGACTATGGACACACATTAAGAAACCCATTGGCGTACTTTTTACCCACGTCATACCGGCTGGCGTTTCCGTCTTTAAAATTAACATAAATTACTTATTTATATAAATAAATTTCATAAATTGAGTTAATTATACGACCACAAGCAGTCTGGAATAAAATATCTATGATAATCGACAAAATATAAATAATTACATACATATGTAGCAATTAAATGTATATAAACCAGATTTTCACAAAATATATGCAATATAATACAAGGGCCATTGTTTTTCTGCAATTTTTTAAAATCAATTTACAATATTAATATATTATAATAAGTGGTACATATTAACCGATCTATATAATTGTATAATAATATATTGTACATATAACATACATATAGGTATATAATCCTTCCTTTTAACAATATTTTATTTGTCTTTTGTAATATCTTGACATTAGTTTTGTTTCAAAACAAAATGTTATAACATTTTTGTTGATTATTTATAAAAAAAAATGTTAATGATTTTTAAGTCATTTTTTGTAACTTCTTCATCGAAATATTTTTAATTTTTAATTTTTGATATTTTTAACTTAGATCGAAGTTTTTCTGATTACTTTAACAGTTACCATTTGCAATAATAATATGAATTTTTCAACCTATAAATAAATATGTTCTTATTATATGCTATATCTTATAGCAGGTATCAATTAAAAGTTGATAATGATTTGTAACAACACAAGTACATATGAATGTATTTTAAAAATAGATTTTAATATGGAGAAGAATGAGTATATGAAAATAAATATTTTGCTGTATGAAATTCTATTCTTAATAATGCATTTAAAATGCTTTATTTCGGTACTCCATTTATTGTTTGTGAATTTTCATTTTTACAAACGTGTGAGCAAAGGTATACTCAATTGACAAAATATGATATTATTAAGCATA
>NW_020538040.1:31828198-31912592 GCF_003426905.1 Ctenocephalides felis
GTGATTCAATCGGAGTTCGGAAAACTTAAAGAAAACGATGATATTGTGATTTATCACCTTTTTTCACTTACTATGATAGATAGTTGAGTACTGGATTTGCAAATGGTGTTTGAGCTTCAAATAAGGAATAAAAAAACAAGTTTTTTAATTTTTTTATTCAATGTCAATATTTTGGATTTTTATATTTACTTTCATCTTAAGGACATCTTGATTCAGGTGCCGATTCTCCTGTAAAATGGCAGGACATGTTACGTTCTAGTTTCATAAAAAATGCTACTAAATACTTTCAAAATGCCTGTATTTGCTGTTCGATCTTACGTTTTACACATAAAATGCAAATTTACTCATATGTTATCAAGCCATATCTCAAAGATAGTTTATTCTTAGCACTTAGCATACGTTGGAATATAAGTGGGGATTCTGACCCCACATAGGATTTTGACAGTTTTTAGTAGCATTATGTATGAACACTGCTATATAAAATAGCCTTCTATAACGTTGGTCTATTTTATTGGCAGAATTGGCTCCTGAAGATAAACAAAAAAACTGAGGTCATTTTCTTTGTCTATTACTCTCTCGTCATAAATGTTTATTAATGATCCTTTGCTTACTCGTTTTTTGAATAAATTTCTTCGTTTTTAAAAAAAGTTAAAAATTATGTTTTAGTTGCTAATAAGTTCTGTAAGCATAGTTTTAATTTGTTTGATATTTTTCTATTTGTTTGTATGTTGTGTTTAAACACCTTTTGTTGAATTTGACTAGATTTACCTATATAAATTGAGTTGCAATCTATACAATTAGATGAATCAGATTTCTAAGACATTGTACGAGTATATTGAAAGGAGTTTTTGTTTTTGTAAAAATAGTATCGGTAGTTGTGCTAAAAGTGTTGAATGGTATATATATATAAGTATATATATATATATATAAGTATATATAATGGTATATATATATATATATATATATATATATCAGTGCATTAGATCCGATGACAGTTTGTTCTTGCACACGTTGGAATATGAAATGTTGATCCATTGTAAGGTTCAGATGACGATCAATGAAAAGCAATATGAGATTTGAAAAATAATTTATTAATCATAGAAACAATCATGTGTAAACTATTTGTCAATGCAAAGTAACAAAATATTTCAAACAATTGTTAACTGCAAGTTAAAATAACAAAATATAATACAATGACATTCATTTGGTTGATCATGAATGGTCTCAAGTGGAATTGATATACTAAATGAATTTATATTTAATGGTAATAGAAAATAAAAATTTATGTCTATTTCAAGTATTATGTGCAGACTTCTATACCATCAAGACTTTATTGAAATTTTGTCTGCAAAAATTGAGTTTTGTGAGATATGACATTTGGCAAAATTTATTTTTATTTAAAAAAAGGTTTAAGTGAGTAATAATATTAGTTACATTTTAAATGCATTGTTAAAATTTGATAAATGTATTCGAGTTGTGAGATTCATGTATAAAAAGTAGTTCTACTAATTGAACTAAGAAATTACATTGTAACCAAGTAGAAATACTATGTTAAAAGTAAATACTATTTTAGAGTCAACAAGACTATACTAACATTGTGTATTAAGTTTGAAATTAGTTTTGAATAATATATCAATTCGGTTGCAAATAAATTATAATTACCAACAAGTGAATTGAAACTGGTTCATAAGACTTTATCTCCGAAGTCATTGTAATATGATAATAGGATTTTAAATTTAAATAAAATTATCTAATCAACAAATCAGTTTGACAAGTAGTATGTATGCACGACCGAAAATGTCAAATTTAGAAAGTGGATTAATCATCCGAATATAACAATGATGAATATTTATCAGGCAATCATAAATTAGGCGGTAAATAATATTGATATTCGGTCGATTAAATTCTATTTTTAATTACACTGAAAATAATTTATTGTTAATTGATACATAAATAAAAAATATAATTTTTAGGGAAAATAACAAGTAAAATTGGTATTGCATCAACGCCATGTAGCACATGGTTTTTAATTTATAAGAAAATATTATGATCAAAGTAATATTTAATTTTACTACAAACGTTCAGTACAGTTTTATGTCTTTTTAATTAATATTGGCTTAACATTATGTCACATTTTAATTTGAATATCAGAAGTAATTGAACTAAAATTAAATACATTGATATATGTGCATATATAATTGAATTTATACAGTCACATTAATCTTAGTATGCATATGTCTTACATTATATGAATTAATTATTAACCCGTGCAGTTATAAATGTTTAGACTATTTTATGGATTTTAATACAAATAGTCAAATTAGCATTTAAAGTCTTTTTTGTAATCAACAATAAATTATTATATGTAACTTGCAAATTTGTATAAGTGGCATCTATGCTCATACAAAATAGAGTATGAGTGGAAGAAGGTTCACCACGAATATCTGAAAAACATGTAAAATTAAGAATTTTTTAACAACAGTTTTTGAAAGTAGAGGGCAAAAGATGTATAATTTGCCATCACCTTGATTCTTACAATGTTATTGCTATCGTGAGATAAAGGGCAATGTTCGTTGTTAGTTTTTATTTTGGTTGTGAGCTTTGTTGTTTAGTTAACAAAACCTTAATATAATTTTAGTAAGTTTTTTTTTTAATATAGCAATATTGATCACCTTCAAAATTCATATAAACGAAACAATTTGTCAATCTAAAATTACATTTTTTTTCACGTTTCAACACATTTTTTTTGCAAAATTATAACTAAACAAAAATTATATGCTAGTTATATTAGAGTAAGTGACATTATTAAATGATGAACTTCTTAAAATATTCACTTTTTTGACATACATATCTTAAACAATAGTTGAAATTATACTAACTCAGCGGTTTCCAACCTGTGGGTCGCGCTCTTTCTCGCGTACATCTCTTTCCAGAATACTGTTTTCGAAAATAATCTAAAATTTTTCAAATGATATAGAAAAATAAACAAAAAATAATTAGATTTTATGCAAATTTGTACATAATATTGCATATTAATTTGTAATCTGATAATATTAGTTGTGTATTTATAAAATTAAATTGTTAAAAAAATTAAGAGTAGTGCAACCATATTTTTATTACAGCAGGGGGCGCGGTACAATAAAGATTGGAAACCACTGTACTAACTAGTTACATTCTATTATAGGTGGCAACCCAATGGTTGCCCTTTCTAATTGTGATTAATTTATTTACTTGTATTAACTTAAATGTAAAATAAATACATTCAATACTGAATAAATTCTAACATTGCAAATTTAATCTTACAAAGGTTAAAGGTTGCAATTTCAATTGTTCTTTATTATTGAATCGTGGGAGTGCTACTAGGTGCTATAAAATCTTATGATGAAAAAATAATTTTATATTTAGATATATATATATATATATATATATATATATATTCTTGATTATATATTACATTACATTCTTCCTCAATTTTAAGTGAAAATTTTGAGATTTGATTGTAGTTAAATGTTCTAAGAAGGATAACAGTAATAAGGAAATTGTTTTTAATTACGAAATGCAAATTTTAGTAAATTAATTTTTATTTTGAACTACAACGAGTTATTTCAAATTGTTTTAAAAATAATGAAAATGAAACGAAATCAACTATTACGAATCTAACTATGTATTTTTATAGAGTTTATTAATTTATAAACATGTGAATTATTTTTCGACAGAGTGTGTATTCATGAATTCTAGGTAATTTATTTTCTTCAATATTTATTTTTTCTTTATATTTCAAATATATAATTTTAATTATACCTCATTTTCTAAAGGTTTTCCAAGCTCTTGCAATCTGTATCATCACGTTATGAATTAAATTAGACTACAATGTTATGACTTACAATTTAGACTCGAATCAAAGTTGTCATACTTCGCAAATAGTATAATAAATTTGAAAATAGCATAACTTCTTAAAGTCGCAATTATGGCCCCTCAGGCAAAAACGTTTAATTTTGAGATATTCATATTTAAAAGTGCTGATAGTATTTGCTAGGATTTATTAATAAAACAATAAAGTTAATTGAATCAAACTCAACTTTTCTGTTTTTACCACTTCTTGTGAAGTCCCTAGTGTTACAATTGCGAAAACAATATTGCAAGAGGTGGCTGACTCTGTTTTGCTATGACGTCTTTCGGACCTTATATCAGAAACATAAAATCTTTATAGCATTGCAAAACTTCTGATTTTTTGCGATCTTATTGTTTAAATATCTGCGTATGGCAATAACTTTATCGTTTTTTTGCCTTAAACATACTAAAAGACCTGCGTGTTTTTATTGTCTTCGTCATATATAGATTAGAATAAAAAAATTCTTTTGATGTGTAAATATCCAAAATATATAATAAAAAAGGTAAGGTAGATATTATTAAATTGATCTTAGATATAATAAATAAATTTTGTACCTAAAGGTACTTTGCAGCATATTGATGTTGAGTTTATATGCAATGGACCGTGATTGCATATAATCTCAATGGACTGATTTTTAAAAATAATTGTTACTTTACACAATTTATTTTATTGGTTTTACCTTGGTTACCCTTTACCTTGGCAAGGTGTAAACAATAAAAAATAGCAAATAAAGTTAAAAAAGCTATTTTATAAGAGATAAATTAAATAAGTAGTTATTCCAACTCTGCAGATGAATATTTCTGACGAAATACCAGATCAAGGTTATGTACAGTATTATCTCTGTAAAAAATGTACCAATGAAATTTTTATTTTGCATTGGTTGAATAATGTAGCTAGTATTTCGTAAAAAAAAATAAGATTTAAAATAAGACGTTGGATCGGTTCGCCCCCGCCGTCACATTCTATCCCGCTTGTGGGGTAAAAGGGACTAGGCGACAAATTTTTGAAAAACAGCAAAAAATACATTTCTACAATGATGAATTAGCTGGGAGTTTTACTGAACATAGTCAGATAGTTGTTTGTTATGATATAATTGGTTTGGTTTTCACAATATAATTACTCAAAGTCAAATTGGACTTTTGTGCCCCGCCCTACGATTTGGAAGAAGGAGAAAAACAGTTTTAATATAGGGTCTAAAAACAGTGTTTTTCAGAAATTTTGGCAAAAAAATGATTATTTGATACGTTCATGTTTCATTGATACTTTTAACTAAATTATCTAATAGAGTTACCATCATATTATCGTGGCGATTGACGTGTTCGAAATGACTATCGCCTGAAATATTATTTATTATTATTGATTACATACTTTACATTGTTCATATGTAAATTAATAAGTAAATAACAGAAAACTATGCGTTTTTTATGTTCATACCAAGCTTTCAAATGCATTTTTTTGATACGAGAGCTATTTTTTTTTATTTTCATTAGCAATCAAAATGCAGTATAATTTTATGTGTCTTTAGTCTGATCTTTATCGAATTAGATCTGTCTTTAAATCAATTGGAACTTTTCTTTTGAGCCTACTAGATCGGCGTTCTTCAAGAAGATGTTTCACTATTTTATTGTGTTGGGATTCCAATTTCTCAAAATGACGATGACTAGTACTGCTAATTAAATCTTTCACAAATGGTATGTTCAAGTCGTCATGAATAATTTTGTTACTGACATACCATGGAGCGTTTACGATCTGCCTAAGTATTTTTGATTGAGCTCGTTGAATCAATGTGAGATTTTCTTGCACATCCCCATAATTCCACACCGTAGGTCCATATCGACTTTATAATTGTTTTATTTATTAGTAGCTTGCTTAGAATCTGAATGATGTTCTAGTTTATGAAAATGTTTGACACTGTTGATTTTTATAACTTCATATAAATTCAATATGAAGATCATTATGTAAGGTGTTATTGCTTACGAGAGCTATAATTTATATTTAATTATGTAGTGTCAATTTCAAAGATTAATGGAATAAAACCATAATAGACGAGCATGAGCTTCAACGATGTCAATTTGTAATATAAAAAACGTACTGTAAAAGCTTTTCTTATACGGATCCTGAAAATTTTTCTCTGTCAATACCACATTTATTACGAATCAGTCTGTCGATTCGTCTGTCTTCATGTCGTAGTAGTGCTCGTCTTCTCCATAAGTGCAAATATCTTTTAATTTTTATCAGTGTGTAAGCACGCGAGCCGAATTAATTTATCATATCAAACGACCACGTGCGAATTGCTATGGGAATGTATATACATGTGTCATAAATAATCTTACATTGCTTACGATACGAGTACGACGCCACTTTTCTCTAGTGACACATATTAGAGAAAATGTGAAAATTTCGAAGACGATACAGTGAAAGCATTTCGAATTTGTGGTGAAAAATCGGTGATGATTGTTTGGTGTCCTTTGTGTTTTTAGCCTCAATAAGTTTTGGTGTTTTTCGTGACCGATATTAATGTTATGAGTTAACACCTTTTGTGTATTTTTTTTATTTGAAAATTAAAAAAATGGGTAAGTTGATATCTAAAATATACTTCTTCTTCTGCAAAAAAGTCAACGAACTCTATGTTTAAATATGATAAAAATAATAATTAAAATGTTACTTCATTATGAGAATCTATGGTATTATTTGAAATCACTATTTTTAATCAATAATTTTGAATAAAATCACAAAATCATTTCGAATTTGTGGCGATGATCGTTTGATGCCCTTTGTATTTTTTGCCTCAATAAGTTCTGGTGTCTTTTATGCTAGATATTGATGTTATGAGTTAACACTTTTTGTTATTTTTTTTTATTTGAATATTTAAAAAGTTGGGTAAGTTGATATCTAAAATATACTTCTTCTTAAAAAAAAGTCAACGAACTCTATATTAAAATATGAGAATCTCTATTTTTAATCAATAATTGTGATGATCGTTTGGTGGCCTTCGTATTTCTTGCCTCAATAAGTTTTTGTGTTTTTCGTGACCGATATTAATGTTATGAGTTAACAGCTTTTTATTATTTTTTTATTTGAATTTTCAAAAAATAGGTAAGTTGATATCTGAAGAATAATGTTTTAAAATATATCTTTACTTTTTCAAAGAAAAGGCAACAAACTTTACTCCATTTTCTATGGTATTATTTGAATTTAAAATCTCTATTATTAATCAATATTTTTAATATTTTTTTGCTGTTATGTATTAAAACCATTAGCTAATAAGTTTATCAGAACTATATCTTACTTTCTGTTATGAATCTTTTCAGTTAGTTTGTTATTTATTTATTCAAGATTTGTTTACTAAGAATAGACTCAGCCAATCTGTATTAAAAACGCATTAGCAAAATTTTCAACTAATATCTTTTGCAGTTATTGTGGGAAATTTTGTTATATATTTCTCAATGCATTCAGAATGTATTAAAACGTCGGAAAAATATAAAATTTTTAAATCGAATTTACATAAAACTTTGGACTAATGATATGAATAACAGTATTATTTAATTTTTAATGTTAATAGACTCAAATGATTGAGACGTCGAAAATGTCATAAAATTTTCAAAACAATTTTTCAGTTTAACCTTTTTGTATGCAAGCTTTATAAAGTTAGGTCAAGTAATCATATTTAAAAGTCATAATTTGCCAACATTTTGGAAATTTGTGCTATGAATTTTTTGGTATTTAAATCTTGAAGTTTTATACCACACACGAAATTCGCATTGTAACACTTATATAGTCATTAAATAAAAATATTTGTTTGTTAATTTCATTTATCTTATTGTTAATTTACATATTCAGACCATAATAATATAAAATTTCTTAATCTTTTAGTCTAGCTTTATTTGAATGAATCATGATAATAAAGTCTAAAATAAAAGTAAGATCATTTCATAAAAACTAGCTGTAAGTGGAATTCTGTCTTAAGGCAATTAGGGCATCGTGCCTTAAGGCAAATTGCTGGAACTTCCCGTACCAAAAATTATTATTTTTTTTAAAAACGATTAAAATTGAAAAATTGAAAAAAATCTACTTCGAAAAAATAAGATTTTTGAGAAACTATAAATTGGACAAAAAATTACTTTTTTTTGAAAAAAAAATTTTTTAAAAAAAATTTTTTTAAAAAAAAATTTTTTTTTAAATTTTTTTTTTAATGTTTTCTTTATTTTGACATATTTTGGAAGATCTGAACTTGTTTTTCAGAGCAATCGTACTGCTTTAACTGCATAGAGACGAAATATAAAGCGCGTAAGCGCGGTGTCGCTGTCTAACGGGTAAACATTGATACGGAACCCATAGGAAAATAAACAAAATTTATACTTATTGTTAAAATCTCTATAAAATATCTGAAAATTTGATGTGCATATGTCTAATGATCATTTTTGACCGCCAAATGGCATTTTTTTTTACTTTTTTCGTTATATCTCCGAAACCGCTAGACCTGCCTTTATGAAAATTTGATCAATTCTTCATCTTGTCAATACAAGTAAAATGTTTTTTGAATTATTAAAATCGGACGCTCCGTTCTCTTAAAAACTGAGTTACCGTTTTCGGCACTTTTTGCCCCGTATCTCCGGAACGGCTAGACCTGCCTTCGCCAAAAACTAATCAGCACGTCTCCTTATCAATACGAATCGAATGTTTTTTGAGTTATTCAAATCGGTTGATCCGTGTTCCCGAAATCGTCGACGAAAATTTGTATCCGCACATACATACACACACGCACACACACACACACACACACACACACACACACACACATACATCCATTTTTTCTAAGGTATGCCAAAATATTCAGAAACCTCTGAAACGTAAAGATATATAAAAAATTTCATTTTCGATTTTTTTGCGATTACTATAACTTACCCTACGGGAAGTTAATAATAATACTGTATTAGTCTCGATTTTCCTTAAAGACAATAATACATTATCAATAAGTATTGAGATTTAACTTACATTTATGTAAAACATTTATGTTCTGTATTTAATATTTTTCTTTATTTCTCTTTATTAACTTCCCGTAGGGTAAGTTATAGTAATCGCAAAAAAATCGAAAATGAAAATTTTTATATATCTTTACGTTTCAGAGGTTTCTGAACATTTTGGCATACCTTAGAAAAAATGGATGTATGTGTGTGTGTGTGTGTGTGTGTGTGTGTGTGTATGTGTGTGTGTATGTGTGTGTGTATGTGTGTGTGTATGTATGTATGTGTGTGTATGTATGTGCGGATACAAATTTTCGTCGACGATTTCGGGAACACGGATCAACCGATTTGAATAATTCAAAAAACATTCGATCCGTATTGATAAGGAGACGTGCTGATAAGTTTTTGGCAAAGGCAGGTCAAGCCGTTCCGAAGATACGGGGCAAAAAGTTCCGAAAACGGTAACTCAGTTTTTAAGAGAACGGAGCGTCCGATTTGAATAATTCAAAAAACATTTTATTTGTATTGACAAGATGAAGAATTGATACAACTTTCATAAAGGTAGGTCCAGCGGTTTCGGAGATATAGAGAAAAAAGTAAAAAAATGAGCCATTTGGCGGTCAAAAATGATCATTAGACATATGCACATCAAATTATCAGATATTTTATAGAGATTTTAACAATAAGTATACATTTTGTTAACATTCCTATGGGTTCCGTACCAATGCTTATGCGTTAGACAGCGACGCGGCGCTTACGCGCTTTATATTTTGTCCCTATGTAGTTAAAGCAGTACGATTGCTTTGAAAAAAAAGTTCAGATCTTCCACAATATGTCAAAATAAAGAAAAAAAATTTTTTTTTCAAAAAAAAAATTTTTTTTTTTTGAAAAAAAATTTTTTTTAAAAATTTTTTTTTCAAAAAAAAAAATTTTTTGTCCAATTTATAGTTTCTCAAAAATCTTATTTTTTCAAAGTAATTTTTTTTCAAAAATGTTAATCGTTTTTAAAAAAAATAAAAATTTTTGGTACGGGAAGTTCCAGCAATTTGCCTTAAGGCACGATGCCCTAATTGCCTTAAGACAGAATTCCACTTACAGCTAGTTGAATTACAATCTGTCTTTACAAAAAGGAAGACATTCAGTAATTTCGATGATATATGAAATATCAAACCTTAGATCTAAAAGGTTACCTAGTAGTAAGCCTTTTCAATTTTGATATATTGAATTTAAATATTGTGATTATATAGAGTAAACTTAAAAATAAAATGATCTATGAAGTAAATAAGTATATTATGAATTATAACAACAAATAAAAAAAAGACATAACGAATAAACTAAACATAATAAAAATAAATAAAAATTGTATTTAATATAACTTATATTTATATAAATTTATATACAATTTTCAACTGTTTATTAAAAATAAATTCCAAACTTTAATAAATTTTTATAATCAAACAACTCTTTATTGGTATATCATATTTTTTCAATTTGGTGTCAAATGATTCAAAATGCCTTGAAACGTCGGGAAAACACATTTTCAGTAATCTAATCTAATGTAGAAAACAAACTTAATAAATACTAAAGATTTAGAAATAACTTGTATAAAACTAAAATGATTTTTTTTTTATCGAATCACCAATATTTCAATCATTATCATTTTAATTGATTTTATACTGTTCAAAATATTTTTTTACCATATTATTGCCTTGATGATTCGCTTACGAAAATAAATAACGATTTATTAATCATTTCTTCAATATAAATATTTATGTTAATTTTCTTCTAATTAACTTATGCAAAAAATCTCAATTTTAAAATCAATTGCCAAAGTTCAATTAATCTATTGTTTATCAATATTTGAGTTTTTCCTGATAAAACTTGGTAGAAATTTCTCGTAGCATAATTACTGAGACGCGATTATGATAATACTGATTAATTATTTTTGCAAATTCATTGTAATGGATTTCATAGATATTTCGAATCATTTTTACGAAATTTTAGTGGATTTTATTTATAAAACACTTTAAGTAAGTATTATTGAGTTTGTTAATAATTCAATTATTTTTATGGTCATTTCTAATTTTATCTTTACGATGTCTACTAATCAACTTAACATTGAAAATAAACAGCTTTTTTCAACAGACATGGCTAATTCGTTTTTAACCGTAAAAATGATAAAATGCAAGGGAAAATTGAATAACAGTAAAATATAATCTTTTAGATAAGATTTAATATTTTTAGAGTATTTATAAGCATAAATATATTGGTGTTTTTTACATGCCATTTCTGAATATAAAAAATAATTAGCGCATATTTAAATTTTTCTTCAATAAGCTTTAATTTATAATTGAAAATATAAAAAAAATGTTTCTATAGTTCACATAGTATATATTTGAGGTATTCCATGGTGTAATTGTTAAACTCACCATCTCGTGTGGACGGGGTCGTGAGTTGGCATCCCGCTCTGGACAACCACTTGAAATATACATCAAAATTATGTTCCAATTGAAAATATGGGCCCCAATGGCGTGAAATGGCAATGAGAAATCTCCCACACTATTCTTTCCTGAAAAAAGTTGGAATTAATTCAGCTCACAGACCTGCCCTAAGGCAGTACTACCCATAATTTTAATTATACCTCTGCCAAATTATTGTGCTAATGTTTGTTTTCTATCTGCTTGCAAATTGTTGAGATTTTCTTTCTTGGTTTAGAGATGTTCTACCTTGGCCAGAACGTATGTAATTTTCTTATTAAGCTACAAAAATTAATACTAATATTTTCGTAATTTTACCTCTTTAATGTTTTAAATCGTATAATTGTCTCTATATACATCTTTTTCAATTGTCACTTTCTGCAGACAGATCAAAAGTTATTAATTTAGTGAAAGTACTTGAAAGATAACTTACTGGGCCTTGTACATCAGGTCATGGGTCGTGACCTCCTGGTTGTATGACACATTTCATATAAATTTTCATTATATTTTGCATTTATTATACAAAGAATTATTTTATTAATCTTGCGAACGTGCACCATCTGCTATTATTAAAGATTTATATGCATAACTAATTTTTGAAGAATGATAGAGACTAATATCGAAACCACTAAGTATATAACTTCTACTCCGTTTAGGATTATTTTTAGACATCAATATTTTTTTTTAAAATTACTAGCTGTACCCGTTCAAGTACATAACTTCTGCTTGATTAGGATTATTTTTATACCTCAACATTTTTTAAAAAACGCTTCGCCGTGTTATAGTTTAAATTAAAAAGGTGAACAAAAATGTATATTTGGTACATCTAGCTTCCCAGTTTTCTTGTATTTCAGTCTACTTGTCTAGATTACTATCTGTCTACCTCTCTACCTGTCTTCGAGTTTACCTGTCAACCTGTTTGTCAGTCAACCAGTTTACCAGTCCACCAATTCACCAGTCCACCAATTCACCAGTCCACCAATTCACCAGTCCACCAATTCACCAGTCCACCAATTCACCAGTCCACCAATTCACCAGTCCACCAATTCACCAGTCCACCAATTCACTAGTCCACCAATTCACCAGTCTACCAATTCACCAGTCCACCAATTCACCAGTCCACCAATTTACCTGTCAACCAATTTAGTTGTCACCCCCTTTCACTTGTCTACCAATTTACCTTTCAACTTGTTTATCTGTCTCGTTTCCACCAATTCACCAGTCCACCAATTTACCTGTCAACCAATTTAGTTGTCACCCCCTTTCACTTGTCTACCAATTTACCTTTCAACTTGTTTATCTGTCTCGTTATTTGTCTATCAGTTGTTCTTTCTACCATTTTACATATCCTCCAATTTAACTTACTCCTTGTTAACCTATTTACCAATTGCCTGTTTACTGTTCATCTGTCTACGTAACTATCTATATATGTATCTGTTATCTATTTACCTGCCTGTCAGTTTACCTATCCATTAGTTTAACTGTCCACCAATATACTTGTTTATGCCACAGCTCTATAAAAAATAAATTTTTCCATAATTCTTACTTAAGGATTTTTTTTAATATTTGCAGCTAAGTGCATGACCAATTGGTAATATTGAACCACTTCTAATATATGTTATGAATATTTAACAATATACACATGTAGATGGCACTATTAGAAAAACGTTTCTGAAGCACCTTATCTGAAAATATTCAAGTAAAACGCAGCCTAAATTTTTATTATAGATACTCAGTAATATACAAATATACTCTTAATAAGCACAAAGGTTATGATCAGATTGTATTAAGCACTAGTACCTCTAATATATATATTCTCAAAATTTATTAGAATATTAAACAATATGTATACAAGTGTCATGGCATATCAGAAAAACTTCTCTTCTATTCACTTGAAACGAAGTCTAAATATTAGGGTTTGAATTTGATTAAAGATTTTGTGTTCATAAAACCACCTAGCAAAAATAAATAACGAAACTGTATAGTTTAATAAGTTGGTCATATACACAAATTTTAAAAACATGCCTTACCATTCCATAATTGATCTTCTGTACTTGTTCATACATAATTATAACTCCTCTATCTTACGATTCAGTATAGTTAAACATACGAATGTGATTACCATCTCATTACAATATCACAGTGTGAAATCTTCTTCTTAATGATCAATCTTATTGTTATTTTTTTACTTTGGAATTTCTCTCAAGGGCACTATGGATGGACTATGGACACACATTGAGAAACCCATTGGCGTACTTTTTACCCACGTCATACCGGCTGGCGTTTCCGTCTTTCAAATTAACATAAATTACTTATTTATATAAATAAAATTCATAAATTGAGTTAATTATACGACCACAAGCAGTCTGGAATAAAATATCTATGATAATCGACAAAATATAAAAATTACATACAATTACAATTATGTATATAAACCAGATTTTCACAAAATATATGCAATATAATACAAGGGCCATTGTTTTTCTGCAATTTTTTA
This sequence comes from Ctenocephalides felis, assembly GCF_003426905.1. Taxonomy (NCBI): domain Eukaryota; kingdom Metazoa; phylum Arthropoda; class Insecta; order Siphonaptera; family Pulicidae; genus Ctenocephalides; species Ctenocephalides felis. The sequence goes on from NW_020538040.1 coordinate 31,842,029, forward strand.
AAATCAATTTACAATATTAATATATTATAATAAGTGGTACATATTAACCGATCTATATAATTGTATAATAATATATTGTACATATAACATACATATAGGTATATAATCCTTCCTTTTAACAATATTTTATTTGTCTTTTGTAATATCTTGACATTAGTTTTGTTTCAAAACAAAATGTTATAACATTTTTGTTGATTATTTATAAAAAAAATGTTAATGATTTTTAAGTCATTTTTTGTAACTTCTTCATCGAAATATTTTTAATTTTTAATTTTTGATATTTTTAACTTAGATCGAAGTTTTTCTGATTACTTTAACAGTTACCATTTGCAATAATAATATGAATTTTTCAACCTATAAATAAATATGTTCTTATTATATGCTATATCTTATAGCAGGTATCAATTAAAGTTGATAATGATTTGTAACAACACAAGTACATATGAATGTATTTTAAAAATAGATTTTAATAGAGAGAATGAGAATATGAATAAATATTTTTTTATGAAATGAAATTTATTCTTAATATGGTAAAATGCTTTATTTCGGTACTTTTATTGTTTGTGAATTTTCATTTTTACACAACGTGTGAGCAAAGGTATACTCAATTGACAAAATATGATATTATTAAGCATATTTCTTAATTTTTATTAAATCATTTGTAATATAATAATTACTAATATTTATTCTAATTTTGCAGGTCTCGGCGAAAACGATGGCGTTGGCGAGGATGGATTACAAAATCTCTTGAATGACACCGGTAAGTTTTTTTATAAAAATATTATTTACTTCATTTTACTATTTTGATTTGGTAATAATATAATTATTATATTTTCAAATACACATTTTTATTCGTGGCTTTATAAAACAAATTTCTTCGTGAAATATACATTTACAAATTACCTACAATTGAATTTCAAATTTTGGTATTGAAGACGAATAATTACAACTTGCATTTGGTACATTGATTTTTTCAAAATCGAAATTGGTACAAACAAACATGTTTTTCAAAATTGTACCAAGTGTAGTCTTGTCACGGTTACATTTTTAAATATATAATATATAATATATATAATTTATATTCAGTATAAAATCATACATCCATACATCCATATTCCATAAAAATGTGTAATACGACTGGAGCTCTCCTAAATTCCTTCTGTCCAGATAATACATATTTTATTAATTAAAAATGTGAATTATTATGTTAACATTTGATACTATATAATTAGATGTCATATAGTATAAAATCCGCGTTTATTTTGGAATAATCAAATAATTTTACATACAGGTAATCTTCAGTTTACCTTAATGAAAAACACCGTTAGTACGATTGATTCGAATTAACCAGGTGACTCCATCTCCCGAATTAATGTACGAAATTTTGTAACAATTTGTTTTCAACTTATAGGAGAAAATCTAACAATTTAATTATTTTACAATCCATTTGCTTATGTTATGTTGTTGAGATTCATATAATAATTAATTTATAAATTAAGCAATCAATTTTACCAAATCTTAGACGTGAACCGAATAATATCAAACCACCTGCAATGGCAGATGTCGCGATTATATTCTTCAAAAGTTCTTGTGATTTTTTAAACGTTTTTACGTTAAATATTATATAAGACTAAATTCATCTTCAAGAATATATTAATATATTAACTACTGTTATTTACGCAATACATTTATTCAGAGAATTTTTAATCGGTGAGGAAGTAGAATAGCAATTGGACTGGAACCAAAATTTCCTATATTAAGTCTGATGTTTTTGAGGTCTGAGAATAAAAAATTGAGTTTGTTATATTTGGTTTTAATTAGAGCATATAAATAATTCAATATTGAGTATTTTGCTGATCTGATATTCTCTTAAAAATTGACACATTTTGACTAACAAACTTCGATTTTGGACCCATTTTACGAAAAATGGATGACTCATTTTTCCAAAATTGGATGACTCATAGATTGAATACTTGCTAATAAAATGGGTTACACATTCACTTGGGTGTTCACATTTTGTTCATATTTCACAGTGCCCCAAAACTATAAATAAATTATATAATACCCCAAATTATTTAAGAACCCTAAACACATTGATAACACAAGAATTTGAAATGAAAATTTATTTTGTTCATGAATTTTTTATATTTGGCGTCCATATTGATAAAAATTAATACAAAAATTAAAAAATTTCAATATATTAGTTATCTACATATATTGAATTTTTTTTAATGGTTCTTTTTATGAACAATAGGCTCGAAAATAATTAGAAGCTCAATAGTTGATAAAAGAGAATAATAGAATTAAAAAGACTTGTAGGTCATTTCTAGTCTTGTCTATACTTTATAGCAAAAATTCTTAACAAAGTGTGAGAACGTACTTCTTCGGGATTTTTGTTTATAACCACAAACGTAAAAAAATATGCAAAAGTTTCCTAATTAAGTCCAAATTTTGTATTTATTGTACTATAAACAAGTTTTAGTATTCTCTTGATCAATCGTATGTATTTCTTATAAAATGATTCCGTTTGCATTTAAGCGATTTTTTTTATTAAAATCGCGGCTTCCCGGAAACCTTCAATTTGTTCTCTTAGCCAAAAATGTCATTGCAAATTCTAATTGCAATTCGTATTAGAACAATTACAGTTCAAAATAGTTTTTCAATAATAGGCAATACTCTATGGTATGGTGATAGATAATTAGTTTTTGATTATCATAATTACATGGCGTGCCGTATCGTCCTTGACAATGAATATTCGTTCTTTTCTGAACATTTATTATTTCCGTATTCACGTAATAACCGACATGTTCGATGCACATCACATTAGATATATCTCTGGTAATCATTTTACTCAAATGAAATAATAAGGATTATTAGGCAATTTGGAATAATTATTTACTTAATAGCAGAAAATGTAATATTTTTATACCAACAAGGAATCACTATTGGGACAATTTACTTATATTCAATGTAAAGAAGAAGAAGAACGAGAAGAAGAAGAAGAAATAGAAGCATTTGATAATTATGACTCCCATGAATAAATTTAGTTGCTTTTTTATAATTACCGCCTTTATTTTTACCAACCCAAATTCACAAATATCATTTTGCAAGTGTTCCGAAACAAACAAAATCACAACAGAACCGTGAAATAGGCATAATGGGTAAAAAACAAGCTAAGCACACTACCTCGCAATAAAAGCAATAAAAGTATTGATGCATTTGAGGTAGATAATTTTATTTTATTTTAGCTCTACAATATTGTCTCAGATAATTTTGCGATAAAACTGACCATTTAGCTAAAAATCGCAAAAGGGTCATTTTTTTACCTTTGACCTTGTGCTATTTTTCAGCTCGCATCGGATCGATGAGGACTTTTGAGATTTCTTTCATAATCGTATTATAAGCAACTTTACCATGAATTAGTAACCTTCACCCTGATTTTAGGTTTTAAATATCAGCTCGTTGCATGCGTTATTGATTTGGAAATGCCTTTTAAACGAATATACCTTGCTAGATATGAAAACTCACAATGATGTGAAAAGTCAACTTTAATTTTCCATTTTTGCTTACCCTAAATCGATTTGGAGATTAACAGTTACCATTACTGGTGCTCTTAAGTTAAAGATTCTTTAGGAAAACCACTCATTATGATTAACAAATGAGTAAAATTTTCACCAAAGCTTTGCCAATTGTGTTCCATTACACTATGTTGTATCGAATTTTCATATCTTTCATATCTGCAGCCGCCGACAGCAATCACTGTCATTTTTTCTCGTTACATAACGACAGTCATCGCGTTCCAAATGATTGCTCCGCGAAACCATTCAGTTTTACGATTCATATCCTGTTTGTCTGGAAGAAAAATACTAAAACTGTTCTGCGATAATGATCTACCGTTTAATTCCATAAAACTATAAAAGCCAAATAATTTCATAAAATAATTTAGGTTAGTCAATGTAAACAGAATCAAAACAAATTGCAACAGCATGGAAACATACGACTTCGAAATCATTCATAGAAAATTACACATGATGCAAATGTTGAATAAAATGTTAACAATCAGAATTTAAAAAATCAGATTACCACTTGATTTCATATAATATATGAAAAATCTGTATCAACAAAGATTTGTCTATAGAGAAATTGTCCTTTGTCAATTGTCATTTTTTAGACCGATAGCATTTTAAGGAGCCAAGTCTCTGATAAAATATAATTGTATGGTAACACTACATTATGGGTCAATCTTTGTATGAATTGGAAGTAATTGTCAAAAAGCTACATATTTATTGTGCGATCAGGCGTTAAAATAAAACCCAACTTCACGTTTGTGTAATCAATGAGACATCAGAAACATGCACTAATGATAAAATTGGTTGCAAAACAAAAATCGAAATCCTCAAAGTTACGAAATCCTCAAAGCTCATACTACCTAATCAAACTCATAATCAGCTTCCATTCCAGAGATTTTCCATTTTTTCATGAATTTTACGATTGCAATTCGTCTATAGACCAAACTGGTATTTTATTTTAAATATAATGGATGAATTGAAAATCAATTTGAAAGTGCCCCTGGCGAGCGTACTACACTTCTTACTGAAAAAAACACGAAACAGTGTACTGATGGTTATTGCTTTTCAGGCGAATTTTGGGCGCACTAAATAAACAGTAGAGTTTGCTGTTACTAATTACATATAAGCAGTGGCGTGTACCCATGTTTTTTGATGGGTGGGGGGGCCTGAGCGCATCCATCTATTTCAAAATATGACATTGTCTAAAATGTGTTTTTTAAAAAAAAAATACGAGCTCACGCTGACTGTCTAAAAAAAATTGCTTTCGGCGCCACTGCATATAAGTATTTGTCAGTCACGATATGTACAAATCTGGTCAATGATTTTTTGCTTTATACAAATGTAAATGCCTAATATCAAATTTATTAGCAACATAATTTGTAGAGTTTAAGTCAATAAAAATATACTACATAACTCCACCAAGTCATCAATTCATTATTTAGTTCCTTCTATTATAAGATTTTATTACTTTTTAGGTCAAAAAAGTTTTAGCAATTCTTCTCCATTTTGTCCATATTAACTGTGATATTCAAAATCTGCTAATATAATATATTATGGTGGTACTTAATGTGGATGTATTTGAATTTTTCTGCTCCCAGGGGCTCAAATGCTTCATAATTGATAAAACGATATCTCTAAAAAGTTTTAGTTATTAATATTAACTTTGAGATAGTCCGCACTCCAATCAATGTTTCTTGGTTCTTCTTCCTAAGTAAATACTTATTTTATGAAATAAATCAATTTTTTATTGTAAATTTTTTATTTATGATCAAAATAAGCAAATACAATGTTATAATCAACGTTTTGATTCACTTGTTGCTACATGACTTCTAGACTCATGCGTTATTGTCTTTGCTTGCTGTCCAGGAGTATGAAGTGCTTTTCAGAGACCATGACATGGTGTTATTGCCAGCACAATCTATTCAAATATCTTTTATTAAATATTTTTACATTACAATTTCTACTAATTTATTTTAAATATTATTCAGTACTGTCATTGTTATTTATATTCAATTATTTATATAAAATTATATATAAAATAAAAATATAGACATGATTAGTACACTTGCTAATATCAATATTTATTTTTTACTATTACTATCAGGAAGCGATAAACTTATCATACTGATGATAATTTTTTATCAAAAATCGAAACAATAAAACTAAAACCTAACTACATATAGAAACAATAAACACTTCAATAATTCAATGTGAACTTGATATTTGCTAAAACATGCAACTGCACGTAAATTGCACGTCATTATCGCAATTGTAATAGAATTTTATGGTAGGTTTAACATGAAGCTTATCTAAAAATTTATCGGGAAAGAGATAAAACCAATGAAAAAAAAAATTTTTTTTTTGTAAAGTTGGACATTTATGCTTTTAACGTAGAATATTCTAGAAGATTCTTCAATTACGTTTCTTTAGAGATTTTTAAATTCTTATTTTCAAAATGGTCAACATTCAGATTTTCATTCTTTTTTATCTACCCCATAACATATTTTTTCAGAAAATTCGATTAGCTGAGGAAGTGTTCATTAATCACGTGCGATTTTTAGAGGAGGGTGGGGTATAGTAAGATATCTCGTATATTTATTTTTTATTTGATTTTTTTTTTTTCAATTTCAAGTATATTCAAAAAAATCAAAAATTTTACAGTTTTTTCTCGTAATTAAAAATACACCTGATGTTTGGTGGTGGAGAAAGGGTAGTTTTTAATATCACCACGTATCACCAAGGGGGGGGTTTCAAAAATCCTTAAAAAGTCATTCGCGTGATTAATGGACACCCCCTAATGTGATGTTTTCTCGATATTTCAAATCATTTTGAATCGTTTGACATCAAAATTGCAAAAATGAGGTGTGTGTATATTTGTGAGCCAAAATTAGACATTTTGTGGTGGTTTTATCAGAAACGGCTAAACCGATATTTAAAAGCCACTAGAACGAAACTTGATAAGAACCCTGTTAATTAATTTATTGAGACTATTGAGATGAATTTATTGAGACGTTTTTTTATGATTAGCAGATAGTGCAAAGTTTTTCGATAACATTTTTGCCAAAATTTTTTGTGCGATTTTGAACATTTGAAATATAAAGGTTGGAAATGTTGATGCTTAGTTCTTGGTGAAGAACATTCAATCCGTTTCTTCATAATTTTTTTTTTTTATATTTTTTTAACGATTTTAATGAAACTTTGTATGAATTTAAGGTTTTTGTGTTTATGGTTTTAACGAGCATCCTAAAATATTATATTGTAGATCTACGATAAATACTTCAATCATGAATATTTATCGAAGCTTGGAATAATAAGTCGTGTCAAAATTTTGAAATTATATTGCCACAATGCGCAAAATTTCAATTCACAGTTATTTTATTAAGTATATTATTTACACATATGGGGAAGGCTTTTCAACTTGCTTCAATATTCTACTTATACCTAGTTTCTTCTCAATCCCATCCCACTTTCAACTCTCGAAATCCACAATTCAGCAGCATCCGAGTGGAAAGGGTTAAAATACTTTTTCTTAGATTTTTTAAAGATGCGTTATATTTTTCATTTGCCTGAATGAATAATTTTATTGAAATGCATCATTTTTTGTTAAAATTAGTTGCAGATAAAAAAATGAATATTTTTTTCTTTACAAATATTAAAACCATTTTCAAAGTCTAATCGCTCATGTATAGTTTTAGGATTCATACGACCTTATACTTTTTGATAAGTATAATGTTTTACAATTTAATCATGTTTAAATTTTGATAATGTTAAAAAGCAACTTAATCAGTTACCTCTATAACTTGATTAGCAAAATGTAAATAAATAAATGTACAACGTGATATTGTAATTTCAACCAAATGAATTTTGGATTCATCAGTGCCATAGGCTGTGTTCCTTATTGTAATGTGATCTATCATGTGATATATTTATTTAATTTAATTTATTGTTTATGTTTGATTTACTTAGATTAGTGTGTGTGTGTGTGTGTAAATTAGTTTACATCGTGGTATAAGAGATTGATAAAAATTTGAGCCTGAAGTGCTGCAACTAAACGTACTGTAATAAGTGTCAACGCCGAATCAGGAACAAAAGTTGTCCACAGTTAAAAGAACATTCAAATATTCGTTTTGCTATTACTTAAATATTTTTTATATATTTGAATCAAGTTTTTATTGTTAATCGAAATTATGCGTGCACGTAAGTATTTTCACAATTTCACTTTTTTTATTAAAATGTTTGAATTTAAAAAATTCTCTGTTTATTGGTGCATCTTCCATTGATTATTTATTAGATACAGAATCAAATAAACTACATAAATTCTTTCATAATCAGTACGAATCATTTTATATTACGATTCTCTCGGATATATGATTCATTTGCTTGTTTATTCGTGTTAGCGAATTTCGTTTGAGATTTATTTGATTTATTTGTTTGCAGAATTCCAAGGATAATATTTTAAACTTGGACTTCCGTACTTTCATTACCGTTTCCGATTTGACTGATTATTTGCAAATTTGATTATCGAAAATGCTGCCAGAATATTAAATAGTTGTTTTACATGAAGTTTGAGGAGACGTCGAGGTCTTGCATTTCAAAGAAAGAGAATGTTGGGAATGAAATTAAATTGATTGATTATTGTTATACTTGTTTTATATTTATACATTACAAAATATATGTATTTTTATTTTTATTTTATTTTTTTTATTTTTTTTTTTCATGCATAAAACGTGGTGAGCTAATCGATAGTTTCTTTTCCATTCCTGACGACACTTGAATTTTTTCTGATCCTTTTAAAGATAAATAAAATAATCTAAAATATTTAATAATTTTTTTTTTCATGAATGTAGTGGCATTTCGATGCTAATTATGCTAATTTTTTATATCCTTCGATGCTATTTTTATATCACTTGGCGCAAATGTGAATTTACCATCTTTTGATTCGACATAGGTCAAAAATATTCCTAAAATGAACCTAAATGTGAACATTAAAATATTTATTCATTGTTATTAATTATCTCAAATTTTTATTGATAAATTTAAATGTTCCTGTATATTAATTTAAATATATAATTCAAGATTAGAGAGATACTTCAATAATTCAAGATTAGAGAGAATTTTGTTTTTTTAAATTCCCGAACAAGTTTATATTTTTGCCAGTAAATCCGATTTACTAATTTTATGTTTTCTTGACGTTTCAAGTTATTTTGAATCGTTTTTAGACCAAGACTGAAATGGAAGAAAGTATATAAGTGTATGAGTGTATGTTTGTGAGCCAAAAAATCTTTTGTCATCTTCATATTTTTACTAGAAAATCTAATTTTCTAGTTTTATGTTTTCTTTTTTTTAATTTATGATTTATTGGCTTTATATTATATTTTCTTGACGTTACAAGTCTTTCTGAATTGATTTTTCGTCAACTCTATAATTTTTGCCAGAAATTTTAATTTACTAGTTTTATGTTTTCTCGGCGTTTCAAGTCATTTTGAATAATCTTAGACCAAGAAAAACAAAAAATTTACTTTTCGTCAAGTTTATTTTTTGACAGAAAATCTAATTTATTAGCTTTGTTCTCTCGACGTTTCAAGTCATTCGGATTCGTTTTAGACCAAGACCAAAATGGAAGATTGTATGTGAGTATGTGTGTGTTTGTGAACCACAAAATTGACCTTTCGTCTACTTTATATTTTTACCAAAACATCTAATTTATCTTGTTTCTTCAACGTTTCAAGCCTATATATTGTTTTAGACCAAGACCAAAATGGAAGGACAAAACATTTATCTATTGTCAACTTTTTTCAAAAAAACTTTATACTGATTCTCAAAATTGTCAAATTCTCAAACCATTTCTTGGAACTCTATATCGACTCAATCAATTTTGAAAAACAATTGGTAAAGCAGTTTCTTTATAATTAGTAGACCAGTGCAAAAAATGTTGCTTATGTTTTAGCGAAAAATCCTGAAACGATTTTGGAAACTCAAAAAATGTTCAAAATGTATCAGTTGGTAATCGTGCTGATCAGTTTTTGGTATAGATATGCCGAGCCGTTCCTAGGTAATTCTTGAAAAAATTGACGTGTTTGACGAAACTTTTTTGAAGATATAGTTCATGGTCTTGAAAAACTTCCTAAAATATTATGGTACTACAACAAGTAGTTTAATTATAAAAAATCATTGTAAGTTTGAATATGGGATGTATCATATCTTTAAAATACTCTTGTCCTAATTCGAAAAGTTTAGAAATCTCAATTCGTATTAATTTGTAGATTCCTCACATACCCAAGGGAGTTTTTGTGATTTTATTCAAGGTTAAATATCACTTACACCTAATTATGCCAGGTATTTTTTGATTCATGGTTGAATTTGTGAAGGTGCCTACATCATTTGTAGAACATATATTGTATGATGACAAATTTAAACTTAAGATAAAAAGTAAGTCTAGCAATAAGATTATCACTTATACTTCTGGAAAACTACTATGGAACGTGCATTTCTATATTTATCACTAATTCTTAAATCGCAAACAGGTAATTTAAGAACTCAAATTAATCTCTTCCTTAAAAAAACTATTCCGATAATATTCATTACGCGATACTACGAATACCGAAGGTCGGCAGTCTTTGAGGACAATGACAGTACGTCGACAGCTCCGAATACCATTTACAATAAAGCAAAAATGTTCGGTAATTTACCGTACACAAGGTTGAATGAATTCGTGCTCGAACATTGTTGCTGTTACAGGCACATGGCTTTTTAATAATTCACCTAGTAGAAAAGGTTATATGGATATTGTATTACAAAAATCATCAGTTATTCATTTGCTGAAATAATCCAGCTTGTTCAACAAATTTAGTAATAATAATTATAGACAAGTAATAATTATGGTTACTACTGTCCAAACTCGGAACTCCAACTCGATTCAGGGAAGAATAGTGTGTGAGATTTCCCATTGCTATTTCACACCGCAGTGCTCGAAATGGGCTATTTTCAATTGGAAACATAATTTTGATCTATATTTTCAAATGCAAATTGATATCATTACTGTATGATACCAAGTTATCCAAAGCGGGAGTTTGAACACACAACTCTGTCTACAAGACAGTGCACAAGTAATGCACGTGATTAGGGAGTTCATTAATCACGTGAGGCTTTTAGGGGAAAGGAGGGTTTGACAAAAAATCACAAAAATGTACGAGAGGGAGTGAGGGGTTTAGTAAGATATAACGTGTATTCATTTTTTTACTTGGATTAACAAAAAAACGATTATGATTACAGGGGAAGGGGTATAATTTTGAATATCACGACCTATCACTAAGAGTTAGAGGGGGAGTCCAAAAATCCCTAAAAAATCAATCACGTGATTTATGGACGCTTTCTTACATTCTATGTAGATACCTTAAAGAACTCACATGCAAATATTACTTCTAGATATTTATAAAAGTGCCAATTAAGGTTCTCGTAATAAACTTTAGATTATATTAGTTTGAGCAAATTTTCAAAGAAACATTGTACAAAATTTCTACAAAAATCATCGGCAGTGCATGCCAGATTTTGCATTCTTAATCTAAAAATTTGTTGCTTTGTTTGAGAGTAACTTTAGCCAGAGATTTTACACAATTTTGTTTTGGACAACCTGATACCAAACAGTAGTAATATTTATTCAAAATATGGATTTACTTAGTCCGGTATTACTAGGAAAAATATGTTTTACTAATAGTTCTTGCCGGGCACTGCTGCATCCTAAAAATACAGTAAAATCTTGGTAAGATCATTTACCAGGAACTGGACCAAAAACGTGTTTTTTACGGAAACTTGTATTATACCAGATAGAAACATATGTTTCAAAGTCGAAGAATTTCTGTAATATGGCGTATTATGCGGGAAATCCTGTTAAACATAAGTGTTTTAACGGGGTTCTACTGTATCAAACACATAATAATAAAAGTATAGTTGATGTTATAGTTAGGTCAACCACTGGGTTGTCATCTGAAAAAGAAGCGTAAAGGGAAAAGTTCGAGCACAACTGCCCATAGAAATATCAAGTTTCAATTACTGATTACAAATGAAATTAAAAAAAAAATGGACGATTTTTGGAAGAAATTTTATACATGTTCCTCCATTTGCTCTAGTTGATGAAATGTCACTGCAATTAAGATTTATGTTAGAAATTAGATACAAATTCGGACATAACACAATGTTTCAAAAAGTAATAAATCATATACACCTATACAGTCTATAGAACTTTAAATTGGAAATACATGCTTGATGAAAACTTTACTTAATTTTGTAAATTTTTTCAAAGAAGTTGTTTAGCTGTCGAAAAGCAAGAAGGTTTTTTGTTCTAATGAATTTCATGTTAAATTGTTAGCAAAATATGCACCTGTATTTTATATAATAATTAAGAAAATTAAAATTTTGCGTTAATACTTCAGACAAGAGTTTTAGTATTTTTGTTGTAAGTGCTTTGGTCTCTTAACCCAAGTTTTCAGTTACCAGATTCGATACCCACCTCGAATAGTCAGATATCAAGTAGTAGTAATATCGGTTTTCACTTGAAAAGATCTAAAATAGATCTAAAATAGATTTTGTGAAAATAACTTTTATCCTGAACTGGTACATCCAATTACAAATATATTATCAATGTTGGAGGTAGAAATATAATAAAAAAATATTTTTATTATTATTATTATTATATAGTAATTTTACATCTGTTCTGAAACAGACAACAAGTAAAGCTGTAGGATGAAAAAAATAATATAAAATTACAAAGTCTGACTTTTGCCAGAGATTTTGAAAATTGACATATTTTAATCTAACATGAATTTCTGTTTCCATTTTGCTCTGGTATTGTTGTGGCATTGTTTTTTGGCAAGTAGCTTTGGATGATCCTCGAGGCTGCTTTTGTAATTGTCGAAATGTGTTCGTATTTCATCATTTATTGTGTTCATTTTATATATCACATATTATTATGTCAACTGTTAGGATGTCTTCGGAAAGATTTTTAGGCTCTGATTGGTTTGTAAATCTACAGATATAATTTGCCATTATTATTTTACTTCAGACATCTCCAAATTACATATATGCAGAAATTATAAGTTTGTAACAATAAATGTTTACATTCGCTACAAAAAATCTGATATAAATAAATATGTATATAAGTAAATATATACGAACTTTATATATCTTTATCAGACATCCACCTAAGCTTATCTCTCGCGATTTGCAAATAATTGTTGTGTGATTTCGTCAATACTATAATGAAATCCATTTAAATATTTTTACACTTTTCTATATTGCTTTTCATAAATCAAAATGATTTCTTTCAAGTCTTTTCAATACACTTGTCGATTCACTAGCGTTTTACATTTACGTCAACTGCCAATTGGACAAATAACCAACGCAGAATTGTCGGTCTGAATACATTATATATTTGCGAATGTATATTGAGCTATATTTAATATATATGTTATATATATATATATATATATATATATATATATATATATATATAATTGTCTCTATATGTGTATACCTATATGATATTAGCAGACGTTCGTCGCGACCAAATTGTGACATGTCTTCTGTTCTATTTGACATATGTCACAAAGTATTCCAAGACTAGACGAGATTTTTTTGCACGTGTATGAACTGCGGGTTCATTGATGTATATTATTTATATATTTTATTATTTTCCTTATAACTGATAGATAGTGGATCATATAAGTAAGTTTCCACTGCACATGTGTTATGGATGGAATCTTCAAAGACATTATTTACATCATTACATCCAGTAGAAAGAAAGGCAGTAAATGCAGATTAAGTTTTTAGAGTAGACACAGTTCTTGTTTTGGATATGCTGAATACATCTATCGAAAGAACGTTTTTTTACTGTTTTTCTTAAATCTGTCAGTCATCAATTTTTACTCTATAAATTAGTATAATATTTTTAATAGTTGCTTAAAAAGGGACAACTAGTGAGCAAATATTTTCAGTGTCTTAATTTTAAGTTCAGAGAGATTTTACGAGATGATAGCTACATTCATATAATTTGTATCTCGATAATTTCTATTTCGGTTTCTCGATAACTTGAAACGAAGAAAAAATTGAATAGATTAAGCAATAAGCAGAACAATAATTTACTAATTAGCAGAGTTAGTAATCGGTAATTTGTTTCTATTGGTACCACATTGCAAAATAAATAAGCTTTTTGTGTTCCCGTATTCATAGTTAAGTTATATTATTTATTATGATCTATTAGGTATTCTTGATTTTATATTTGAAAAAAAATATATATATATATTATAAATTTCATTTTCGCATCTCGTTTTGGCGCCCCCTAAGGCGTGCGCCCGCATGTTTTGCATGCATTGCATTCAAGGTAAGACCAAAATATAAATTTGATGGGCACATTTTTTGCAAAGATTACCGAAGTTCATTATACTGAAAAGTGGATAAAGTGCAGAGAAAAATCAATGAAAATTCAGGCAATCCAAAGTTGGCAGTAGTGAAAATTATATTATAATAAAAATAAAAAGAATCTATAGTATTAATTTTTTACTAGCTAAAGTTATTTAAATGGCAATACATGAAAAAATTTATTTGTGTTTATTTAGTTCATTATTTATAATTTTAAACAGAAACTTCAAGAAAGCTATTTCAGAATTACGATTGTTGCTTTAATTATAAATAAGATTACCGTTATATATTTAAGAATTAAATGGAAAACTGTACTTTTACGTGTAATAATTATAAATTCATGTACACCAAAATATTTTGTTTTTAAGAATATTATTTAAAGCTACTAGTTAATTTACTAAATTCCCAATTCTTTATTCTAACAATAAAAAGTATCACCTGAACAAATAGCATTTCCTAGTGAAAATAACAAGGAGATTTTAATTTGATATATTATTTGCAAAAAGATATTGCTCACAAAGAAAATATATTACAACAATTTTCAATAATTATGTTATATTCACAATAGAGACAACTGCAGTTGCATAATTACTAGAAGATAAATATTGATCAATACATGTTTTGCACATTCAAATTAAACAGCTGTTGTATAATATAATACACGTGTATACATTTTACAACAATTTAAATTTCATGTGACTATTTTAATTTGTTGTAAATAAATATTTACGTGTTGTACAGAATTTATTAAAATTAATATTGCTTCTAAACTTATTACAATCAAAACAAATTTGAATTATAGAGTAGCAACCTTGTAATCCCAAAAATGTAAAAAAAATCTATAATTAGGAATTAACTGGGAATATTACTGAACATAGTTCGATAGTTTTTTGTTTGAATATGTTATGTAGTTTATTTAGTTTAGATTAGACAGTATAATTACTGGAAGCCAAATTGGATCTTTGTGCCCCGCCTAAATCTAATAATGATAATAATTTTTTGAACTTCAAATAAATTCACAGATTTAGGTTAAATTTTAATTGAGTGATTTCTATTTCAAGTGACAAATTTCATTATATAATACAAGATTCTCTTCACAAGGACGAATATAATTTTTTCCTCCGACTATAATTAGTTAATCAATTTATAAGCTAATTTAGCCATATCAATTACACGTCTGCGATTGCAAAATTCCCGTTTCGATTATCGCTAACTGTTTTAATGTTTTTAATGAATCAAGTGACATATAATACAAAGGCGCTTTGCAGCTAAAATGACTTTGTTTATTTTATCTCGAGACACACGGTATTATTTAACATCAATGTGGGTGGCTGACTTTGAGATATCGTAAATAATTTTTATTACCACCCATGTGCATAAGTACCCACTTCTCAAACTGGCGTGCCCTACATCTGTCCAAATTAATATATCGTTAAAATGAACTTTCTTTGATCGTAACTTGGATTACTTGCTATTTTTAGAACGACTGCTGGAAATATGTTGAGAGAAAATTTTGCTAAAACATATGGTATTATATAATAGAGATTTCTTGCACTTGTTAAATAATATTTTACCCTGTTCCTTAGAAATTATTTATATATTATTCATAGTTTCTATAAATCTTTGAAGTTATTAAAATGAAAAATATTTTTAGGCATGACAGATATTACAGCTGTTCAAAAAATGAGATTATATCGCCAGCGAAAAAGGAAAAAAATACAAGCAGTCAATGAATGTATGTTAATTTTAATGACATGAAGTTCTTCAAACACAATTACGTGATGAGTGAAATTGCGAAAACAATATTTGTTTAGGCGTTGTTTAACATAATCCACAGTGTAAACAAATATTATAGAAGTTATTAATAAGCAACTACTTCATTTCTCCAATGAAAGTTTATTTTTAAATGCTAATTACAATGACAAACCGATCATGTCATATTTGAAGTATGACTTTAATTACATTATTGTTTTTAAATATTATACATATTTTTAATGCTTATATAAATATATAATTTATAATTTGTCATTATATCAATGTGTATAATGGTTGACACTAATAAATGTGTGCATCACGAGTGTTACCATATTACTAATAAACATTATTCAAAATTGTTATGTGATGTACTTAAATGCTATCTTGTACAGTAGCAAATAAGTTTTACTTCAATCGCGTGTGAACCATAGGTGCACTCTTCTTTTTTTCTTATAAGTTTCTGAAAGAATAATATATCAATAGAATCAATTTATCTTGTCCTCGAATTAAGTACATAAATCTGATGCCTTTTTGAGACAATGAACAAAAATTAAGTGAGAATGCATTAAGAAAATACTAATTTCATTCGAAAATATTAAGTGAATCAATAAAAAAGTGATTTCATTCGATTTTATTTCTAATACTTTGGCTTTTGCATTCCTAATTTCCAAAATGTTTCATTGCTTCTCTATCCTAGGTTCTCAAATACCATTTAGTTTTAAGGCACTGAGAACTAATATATATTTTGAATCTTAACCATCCAAGATATCTTATTTCCAAAGCAGTTATTAATTATTCAAATTTTCCCATTCGGAATATTTTATCTTCTGGTCTCTGAAATGTAATCCTCACTTAAAATATTATTATTCATAAAGCATGCCAAGAATCGGAAGCATTGCTTGTTTTATATGCAATAACCATGTTCCAGACAGAATGTGTTGAATTATAATACATTTTATCAATGTTTTCTCATTGGAACACACACGAATATGGATTTTGAAGCATTTAAGAGACTAAACAAATTTGATATCAAGAAATACATGGCTGAAAAATGTTTAAGGAAAAAAACTGTAATTCTATATATCATGTAATCCTGCGGGTTGGGCGGTCAGGAATTTGGAAATGATAACGAGGAATATTAATCAAATGAAATTAAATAATTTAAAATTTTATCATATCTTAGCAACAAGAAATTCAATACTGTTTTGTCTAGATATGTCGATTAATTATCATGTCGAAATATCAACAATAACTGTAATTTTTTTTTCTTGATTTGTTGTTAAACAGCATTCAGAACTACTAAGGTTGCTTACATGTCCTATAAACTGTTTATGGAAGACCTGTAACCTAATGTTTCATGAGAGGCAACCCATCGGTTTACCATTCTCCTATGTGTGGAGTTTATATTAGCTCTTACATCTAATATTTATAATATGATTGAAAGTTGCAGCAATGCCCACGGAGGGAGATTCGTAGAAAAGGCGATTTCCACTTGAAATTATATGAGAAATATAACAACTGTGAATAAATTAATTTTTTTCGGATATTATTTTATACATACAAAATTTCTACATATATTTTTTATATAAGACAATTTTAACATTAATTACAACTGCATGTTCTATAAGCTTTGTTTGCTATAGTACATTCTGATTTAGCATTATTTTATATAATTATATTTCTCCAGTAGACAACCCAGTGGTCAACCACTCTTCTTTTTTATGTACATATAATACATACAATACATATGTATTAGATATGTATATCTAATAGTGTTGGCGTATATATGTTTCAGCAATGCCCACGAATAGCGATTTTTACCTCAGATTGTATGAAAGTTATAACCTTAAGTAAAATTTAGTATCATACTGCTTGATATCGAGCTTGTAGTCGAACCCGGGAACAGTTTGTGCTAGTCCTTGTGTTTAACCATTACACTACGGCGGACTCAGATACAATATTAAATTTAGATATTTTATTATATAAATTATTTTAAAATACTATTATTGCATAATATATTTCTTTATTTGGATAAACTAAAAATGCATTTTTCAAAAATAAATTGGTGCAAAATAGTTAAATTAATAGTTATGTTTTTTTAATCAATATTAATTATATAGACGATTATGTATGTATTTTATTAATTTTTTTGTCTGATTGAATCTACATATTTTTTATCTTTTTGTATACATTGTAAAATAGTTGAGCTTTTTAATAAAAGCTTAGTCTTGCAACCACAAGTTTCAGGTTTTATTCCCGTCTCAGACTGCTTGATAACAAGCAGTACTGATATCAGTTTTTACTTGCAAACATAGTTCTAAATATGATTTTATGTAAAAATAGCCTTTCGGGACATTCAGAAATCGAATCTAATTCAATTTTTGGAACAAAATCTAATTTAATCTAATTCTCATCATATGGAGAAAGTTTAACCACTAGGTTGACATAGTACTGACGAAAAAATATATAAAAAAATGTAAAATTTAATTTTATTAATTATGAAAGTTTTTCGTTACAACCACAGTATGATAAATTTCAGTATCTGCATTTGTTGCATTTGTTTCCAAGATTATCGTTAAACATTTGGATACTTCATTTGGATGAAGTAGAAAAATACGTATTAAAAAGTTTTTAAAATTCAATTTAGTAAATTAATATTATTTTTATTAAAACTACTCATTATTTTCATAGTTTACGTACAAAAGCTTTAATTAAAAAAATAAAACTTAGGTATTTTTCCACCAGAAAATTACCAGACAATAAAATATATTTACAGGGACAAGTTTTATCTGAAAACATTTTTATGGTTCCTTATTGTTTATTAGTGGAATTGTTATCGCTGGTGAAATAAAAACCAATATTTTAATAGTTTGTTTACTAACAAGAAAAGTATCTATAAATTATTTAACAATTTACGAGTAGATTGTATTCGTCCGGGTGCGTCCTTATACTGAAATATTCAATGTCAATGGTTAGAACTATTATTAGATTTTAGCGTAATAAGTGTGGCGCTGTATTTCGTTAATAATTAATTGAAACATCGTGTAATTTGAGTTGTTTTGGGTGTTTTCGATGATATCTGTAATAATTTATATAACTTAATAATGAATAGACTTCAGAACAAATGACAAAGGTAGCTATTAGAGAGAGCATGATTGGCATTTTTTGCATTTGCATATTATTTACCAGACATATATGTAGTGTCTAGTGACAAAATAATAGGAGGATAGAACAAAACTTATAAGGTTTTGTATTGAATATTTTGGATACGGAACTCAACAATTAATATATCAATAACATTCAATAATAAATAAAATCATTATGAAGTCCAATTTCGTCAATATTCGCAAACTAATTTCGCAATATTGTGTTAATAGCGCGGACACAACCTTCAGATATTTGCCAAATGCGACATTATATTAAAATTGCATTATTTATGAGCTTTTGTATTTTTTTTTTTGATAATTAAAACTAAAAACTGATCTTTTTGAATTGCAAGTAATAATAGTGATTTATTTTTATCTTTTAGATCTTAAATAGCTCTATAGTTCATTGAAGTTATTTTAATCATCATAACAGTAAGTTTATAGATTTTGATAATTAGCCAAAGGCTAGGATTAGATAATAGAGTAGCGTGTGATCATTAATGTGTAATACATGCATGTGAAATTATATTTAATACCAAGTACAACTCTTTCACATTAAAGCAACTATTTTAAGTTATTATTATTATTACTATCTATTATATGAAAATAAGTCGGGTTTTCCTTCCTGACGATATAACTCCAGAACGCACGAACCGATTTCGACGATTTTGCATTCGTTGGAAAGGCCTCGGGCTCCGTGAGGTTTATAGCAAAGAAAATTAAAGAAAGATTTCAACAGAAAAGCGGTGAACACTTTTTCTGTTTTTACATACAGCGTCATCTCTGATGTCATGTACTAGAAACCAATATTTTTTGTTTGACTGCTACTCATTTGTTTGACAGCTACTCATTGTTCTCTGCTCAGTTAATTTCATGTGACAAACCGGCATTGTGTTCACTGTGAAATTGTGCAAAAAAAGTGAAAAAAATAAGTTTCCTCTTTGAACAAAACTATCTGGTGGTGAAACGGAGTTCGCCCGGTTTGCTAGTTTATTTATAAGTATTTAGTTAGTTATTTGCAAATCTTTGGGTGTTTTTAAAGTTAGGATTTTCAAGGACTAAATAAATAGTATACTAAAAAAAAATTTTACGTTGAAGAAATATTTCTATCATATATAAATTTTAATGACCGTCTATTAACCCATTTAAGAAAATACTACAAACGGCATTAATTTGAGTCATCTTCTCTTTGATTATTTACCTTGTGCTAAATCTTTTATCTTCTTGCATATTATTTATACTTTCAATACAGTGTACAATAATTTTATACTTACTCTTTTATAAACTTTCAGTTTACGTTTTGGTTTCAATTTTATTCAATGGTGGTAAGTGGTAATAGTTACTGTAATTTTCATTTGTTTTGGTTTAAAAAATATGTTGAATTATTTTATTGCTTATGTATCTTTACATTTATTAATTGTCTATACGGTCAATTTTAGATCATTTTGAAATAAAAATTCATAATTACAGCAGACTCTCACTTCCTACTAGTAATCCGAAACCCTCACGACCGAATTTTTTTCAAGTTTAAACGTTATATCTAATCTCACATGTTAAAAATTATGACTTTTTCAATATAATCCAGTATGTCTTAATTTTTTTTCATTTTTTGAATTTGTATTATTTAGCAGAATCATTCGCAATCTTTCCCGTTCTCTAGATTTATTTTATTGAATCAAGGTGACATTTGTCATAGTGCGATGGCTTTTAGAGTCAATGTTTACGGAAACTGTACAAATGCAGACTTAATAATAAAATAATATTCACACACATCTAATATTAACACAGACGTTTTCTCTTTTATAAGGATTATTGTCACTGAACATACATTCGAAATTGGAAAGTGTGCTAACTCTTCCACACAATGGCGTATTTAGAATTGTTTGGTCATAAATATTTCTTAAACTTCATACAAATCATACTTATAGCATCGATCAGCTCGATTGGCTTATTCTATTATTATTCGTATATATATATATATATATATATATATATATATATATGTGTGTGTGTGTGTGTGTGTGTGTGTGTGTGTGTGTGTGTGTGTTATGGAGTTAAAGTTCCAAAATGTTACCCATTACTAGGCCTTTGATCAATTATATTATTAACTCCTTGTAGAGTAACTTTTTTTTTGCATTTTAGTAAAAATTTTGCATATCTTTACATTTCAAAGGCTGTACATTTTGGCATAATTTATAAAAAATGGATGTATGTGTGTGTGCGCGCGTGTGTGTGTATGTATGTGCGGATACAATTTTTAATCGACGATATCAAGAACATACATCAACCGATGTGAATAATTCCAAAAACATTCGATTCCTCTCTCCCACTTGATATTTTGCAATTTTTAATCAAACCCCCTTCTCCCTTTAAGGCTCTAAGTGATTAATAGACGCTTCCCTCCCAATGTATATTAAATTAATTTTAATCATAAAAAAAGTAATTTGCAATATAATCATGTGCTAAATATATTAGTCTCTACATTTACTTACTAAATTATTTTTTTATATAATTTTAAACTGTATTTCTGTATGAACTTGTAATAAAAATCACGCATGAACACCATGTACATTATGATTATAAAAATATGTATATTTAAGTATAATGTTTCAAGTTGCCTACTTACAAAAGTATTCACAGGGATTAAATTAAGAGGTTTAAATTTAATACGGATCATGTTCTTTATGAAAGTTCGCATAAATTTATATTTAGCTGAAGTCTTCTGATGTTCGAACGAGGTGCTAAGAATACGAAGCAGATTATAATATTATACTTGAGATGAGAAATCAAAGCAAAACTAATAATTCGTTTTGATATAGACGATTGAAATTGAAAATATTATTTTTTATTACATCCAATAATTTTATACAATATTTACTCCAAAACATATTTTATATTAACCTCGTACAGATATCAGAACCAGCAAAAATTTTTATAGTGATCATTTACTATTATTTAGTAAAATATGATATATAATATTCTTATAACTCCTTTTACGCTTCTTGCATTAAAGACGATTACAATTGATATGAATCATGAGTTATTTTTGTCTCAAGTATTATTAGCAATAAATCTATTTTTGTTCACCAGGAAAAGACCTACTTTTATTCAAAAGTATCACAATATATTTCTATCGTTTGTCTTTAATCCTTTTAAAAATAAATGTCTCGTTTATTATACCGGGAATCCAGAAGAGTTAATAAATTTTTATTAAACCGCTAACAAGAAAACCGCTGGGATATATCTTTCGGCGAATTATAAAAAATGGGTCAATAAAAATACATGTTTAATAAACATTAAAAATATATGTTTAAAAGTAGTATCTTGAGTGTCTTATCCATTACGAAAATGTGTCAATAATTGAGTAAAAAAGGAAAATACAACGCACATATTATTTTGAAATACTTATTGATTAAATTTAAAGCAACTTGCACCACGGTCGATAATATGTAATAGACTCATTATCATTATCTTTTTCAAATTTTTTGGATGAATCAAAATCATTTTGAATAAATATGTTAAACTACAAAGATAAAAATATGTAGAGAAGTGTAGGGTGAAAGTTTTAAAGTTTTTTCATCGGAAAGCTGTTTCTTTTAAATAAATAGAGAAACCAATTAGAATTTACTGCCAATGCTATTTCACTTTTCTTGAATTGCCAATAATTAAAATCTTACATTTTAGTTTTAATTAGTAATCTAGATATATAAACATTGGTTTATATATTGATGAATTATGTCATATCCATTTATTTAAACAATTGAATTATAACGGTAACAACTTTGAATATAGACCACAAATATGATATCACGAGAAAATAGCTTTTCAGAGCTGCAATATATATTAACATCAATATTAGAAATATATTAAATATAATCCCATTATTAAGAGAATGGTCTACCACTGGGTTGCTGTCTAGAAATACTAGGTTGAGGAATTTAGATTTCAACAGCCTATAGAATACATAGTTCTGAATACTCTTCATATATACATAAAACACTAACAACTTTAAAAAACAGTCATTAAATAATTGCAAATAACACTATCAATTATAATATGTGCAGGGCGAGTCTATAATCCAAAATTTCATATTTATTTTTCTTTAATTTATTTACTTGCATATACAAATAGTTTGATTTATAAGTTTATTCTTATAATTGAATAATGATGAAATACAAACCCAGCAGGAATATTAGTGCAGATTAATTTTACTAACTATAATGCTTTTTATGTTTAATTTTTACTAACTATAATGTTTTTTATGTTGTATGTGTAATGTCTGATCTGGCTTTTTCTGCTTTATTAATTATAAATAATTAACTTAGTTTCGTCGTGAAAATTATATTATTGCGATTTATTTCGTCGTTATAAGCCAGCTCATTCGTTATAATTTATAGCGTAATTTTAGATGATTCACAGGCGTTGAGTCCGAAATATAAACCATGCTATCAGAGTCCATAGATTAAAACTTATATCAAAGGCACCAAAGTATCAGAAAGGAGAGTACTTTGTTTTTTATTAATTTTTCTTTTTCTTTTCTTTCGACTCGCTTA
Source organism: Ctenocephalides felis (assembly GCF_003426905.1). Taxonomy (NCBI): domain Eukaryota; kingdom Metazoa; phylum Arthropoda; class Insecta; order Siphonaptera; family Pulicidae; genus Ctenocephalides; species Ctenocephalides felis. The sequence goes on from NW_020538040.1 coordinate 31,865,465, forward strand.
CATAGAGCCATAGATAAACAAGGGTGAAGTGCTTAGAGTATTAGCCACACCGACATTTTTTTTTATTTTTTTATACTATGTTATATCATATACTATCTTTATATCATACACTTTTTTCAATATATTCTTACTATCTAATTTTCTTTTTAACTGACTTCGTCATACTTCTTCTTTTTCATTCATCTTCTTCTTCATTCTTCTTCTTCTTTATTCTTCTTCTTCATCCTCTTCTCCTTCTTCCTCTTCATTTTTCTCCTTCTTTCTTCTTCTTCTAACCTTGCTTTTTCTTCTAACTTCTTATTCTATTCTATCTCAAATCAACAATTCAAATTTTACTTACTTTTTTTAATCCAACAAACATAATAACAAATCTATGAGAGTGCCAGGACTCGAATCAAATATTCCTGGCGATTGAGTCGGACATGCTGCTGACTGACCTATTCTCGTCAAAAATATAGGTTTTTGATATATTATACAGTTTTATTGAAATTTGTATGATATTTTCGTAACGCCATCTTGAAAGATTATTCACAGACTCCTTGTAATTAAAATAATTTTTCTTGGCTGACAAATTTTTATCAAAATTGTAATCTTGTTATGAGTTGTCCTATGAATATATTATATTAATTAAAATTATATTAAATAAATTAATTAATTAATTATATTAGCTTGTAATAAACTCGAACCACTCATTCTACATTTTATAAAAAATAAAAAAAAATAATTTTGTGACTTGTTACATTACTGTCGATTATGTGAGTATGTGAAAATTCTAGAAACCAATAAACGTAGATTTTCGTTATAATTTATGTTTATGTTTAAGAATAATACTCAATATTCTTTGTTCGTCAAAACAGTTCGTTATATTTACAACTGGCAGAAAATTCTCGTCTTAATATAATTAACGGCGTAGTAAAACAAACTATTTGTTTTCTCTATCGGCATTTGAGAATAATTGATGGGCTATTTTCATTTTAATTAGCTCGAACTGCTGTTGCACGAATCGATAATTTTGAATAATGTAATTAAAGATATATATATATATATATATATATATATATATATAAATATATATATTAATTTCTCAAGTAGAATTAGTCATTTGGCATTTTGGTCTTATAAAAACTCAATTAAAATACTGCAAATGGATTGTATATGAATTTATAACTTAGCACTGGTTTTAATCATTTATAAAATGTCGTGTATTATTCAATTGTGGGCGTAATTCTTGAACTTGGCATTGCTTGTTTTGTGTTAGCTAACTTGTCCCAATTTCTATTATAACATATGCCTAAAAATATTAACTCAAGTGTCTCATGCACATTTCAGCCAAAGATTACGAAGTAATTTTCTTAAATAATTCAAGAGAAAAAAATCGATTTTTTCCATTTAATTGGGCATGGTGTTTATAAATATTGACTTCTACAATATTAATCTGAAGTATATACACATTGTTATAATAATGAATATAATAACTCTTAAGGCAGTTTCAAGAGTTGTCTTAAACTCAACTTGTATTGTATGAAATTTCCAAAATTTTTAGATATTTGTAACAACGTGGTCCTGATCATATGAAAATTGCAAAATTCTTGATTGAAAACGAAGAAATATCGATGTAGAATTACATTTTGTATTTCATACTACTTCCAAATCAAACGCTAAATGTTTAGAGGAAACAGTTAGAAATTATTTGAACCTGGATGGAAATATTTCTAGTTTGTTAAAAAAAGTATTAGTTGCTATATGTTCTAATCCTTGTTAGATTATATTCATAACTACCTTAGATTCAAATCTAGGGTATGTTTGTAGTTCGTGGTAAAAGATTTGGTCTTGCAACCTCAAAGCTCCTGGTTTTATTTTCGACTCAAAAATTTGTCAGTATCTAGCAGGGTGCCTTTTAATAATACTGGGTCATAACAAATCACATAAATTCTGATTTCTCTACAAAAAAATTAAATCTAATTTTCCTTTGTTCCTTATTGACATAGATTACATTCGAGCAAAACCAGATTTCTGATTCCCTTCATTTTCTGATAGAGTCTATTCTTCATCAAGTAAATCAAAACGATTCAATGAAACCAGCCAAATTTAATCTAACCAGCATCTGTTTTTCAACTTTGTATACATACCGCAGACCATGGAAAAGTTTAATTAACGTTAAAATTGTTAATTTACGACTAAACGCTTCTACGTTGTGCGCAGTTTTAACCAGATCGAAATGTTTGAAAATAAAAAATATTCGTAAATTTTAGTTGGACCATATCTAAACATATTTGTTTTAATGAGAAGGAATTGAGAAAATTCGTGTGTTTTCGTAGTATATTAGCTGCTTACATAAATATATTCGAATTACAAGCATTTTATCGAGGTTTTGTACATAAAAATGAAAATTTAAGTTCAGTATCAAGGTTTTAATTATTTTGATTCACTTTTATTTTGTTTGTTTTTTTCTGATTTTTGTTTGTCGATAAAATAGTCGATTAAATATGTCAATTTGGCTTCCAATTTTGTAAACTCCGCGTAGGGTAAGTAATCGAAAAAATGGAAAATGAACATTTTTATATATCTTTACGTTTTAAAGGTTTCTGAACATTTTGGCATACCTTAGAAAAAATAGATGTATATGTGATTTCGAGAACACGGATCAACCGATTCGAATGATTCAAAAAACATTCCATTACTATTGCTAAGGAGACATGCTGATTAGTTTTTGGAAAAGGCAGATCTGGCCGTTTCTACTTTAAAAAAATGTTCAAAATTTTGAAAAAAAATCGAAAAATAAAAATAACAAATTTTTTAAAAAAAAGTTAAAAAATTTCAAAATTCTAAAAAATCTAATTTTTTCAAAGTTTTCGGTACGGGAAGTACCAGCAAATTGCCTTAAGGTAATATGCCATAAAACACTAGTTTTTTTTATAAATTATAGAAATCTTGTTCTGCAATATCTTCTATTGCAATTTAATATCATCAAACTATAAAAATCACGCAGCCGGTCGTTGGCGCCGCGCCATTAATTTTGTATATGTTCATAGTTAGTGTGGCGCCAACGAAATAGATCAAAGGTGGATAATGACTGGCCTAAAATATTAAACCTGTCTTCTAAATAAATTTATGTGACATTAAATTATTTGCTTTAATTCAATTGTTATAAATCTATTTTATTTTATTATCATGGAAAACAATTGAGTTGAATGCAAGGACTATATAAATCTCAGCTTAAGATTAATCAGGAAATTCACGCCATTCATATTGTTTGGTGTAGGAAAGTTTATAGTATTTATAAAGTGGATTAGATTGGTTCCAACGATACATTATAAATACAGAATGCATTATTTAGCATGTGTTAAATTATAGGTACATATATGAATTTAATCAACGCATATATTATACTGGGTGACTCTAATGGACCGATTCTGCCGCACAACAGACCAATGTTGTGGCAAGGCTATGTCATAAAGAACTTTCCATACTAAATATTGACAAAAGTCATGTGGTTGCTGTACAGTCAGGCTTATTTCTCAGGTTGACAGATAGAAAACCTATCCTAGAAACCGCGCATCTTAGATAACAGGGTGTTTTTGACACAGCTTCATAACATACAAGTGACGTTGCGGTTTATGTGTAAAATGCCTGAATGCACAGCAAATACATGACATTTTGACAGTATTTAGTATGATTCAGTAGCATAATATATGAAAGTTGGAGCGTAACATTGGTCTTCTTGAACTAACCCAATAACCATCTATAGAATCTCTGTCAACAAAGACTCCATTGGAGAAATTCTTCTTGACTTCTTGATATTAATGATAAAAAATAGAAAACTCGTACAAAAAATAGAAAATAGAGTTTGTCTTTTAGGTGTTTACACTAAATAAAACGTCTAGTAATATAATATGAATCATACACCCTGTGATGACATTATTTATTAGATTCACATTATCATTTGCTGCGTACGTTGTAAAAAGATACGACTTCTATATGTCATTATTTACTATCTTAATGACACCTGTAATTTTCATCATTGTACTCTATATATCAATAAATATTGATGTGATGTTTATACAGATAATTTTATAAAAAACTTATTTGAGTCATGATTAAAATTAATTTAACCATTATCAAACAGTTATCACGTGTGATGTAATTTTTAAATTTAATTGAATTTTGCGATCATCTAAAATTTGTTACGCAAGCTTGATAACGTTTCCTAGAATACTATATTGCAAGTCGTAAAATTTATGTTTAACTTTAAAATAGAAATTTCTATTTTAATGGGTTCTTGAAATATATGTGTAGTTCATTTACATAGTGTTCAGTTTTACAATTTATATTGGCTATTTTTGTAATTTAAATCACAAAAATAGCCAACAAATAATAATTGATGGAATAGATCCAATAATAATGCAATATTTCTAAAATTTTATATTTTAAATCATATTATTATATGATATATGTATTTTTAATTATACAAAAGACTTTTACTACTCACTATTATTATATCTACCACTTATATAAACATAATTGCAGTTCATCATTTAATGTAATAACGTATATTTATACATAGAATCTATTTTTATTGTTTCACAAACGTAATTTTGTATTGTTTTATTGTATCGATATTTGTTGCTATTTTGGGAAATCTAATTAAGGCTTCAATAGGTTCCTTACAAATACAATTTATTTCCTGAAAATAAGTTATTCTGATGTAAATGTGGGTGAAATTGAACTTGCACGTGAGTCCTTGAGTTTATTTTGAACCAGTGGTTGTATTATTATAAGTAGTTTCATATTAATTAGGGAAAAAGAGTTGGTTTTGGTATCAAAAATAATCATAATAATGGTAATAAAAAAATTTTTGGCTAATAGGCTGATGCGAACAATACTTTTGATTTTAATGCTATACAATAAAGACTTTATAATTGGCACAAATTAATATTTAATATTTTAACATGCTAATATAATATAATACATTCAATTATGAAGTTGAGTATTCTTTTATTATAAAGCTCATGTTTTAGAAAAAAGTTACTACGTAATTTCAATGTCATATTTTTATTACAGGAGAAAATACATATTTTGCTTAATACAAAAATACATTCAATTTTATAATTGATACTTTTATCACGTTTTTAGGAACTATGGTTCCTAATAATATATACCAATTGGAGTATTGCTTACTATTACAAGAATATTGATTTTAACATTGAACATTATGTATCTTGGAAAGTATGAAGAATATATCCTTCTAAATTTGCTAAATTTAAAAAATAATATATATATATATATATATATATATATATTTATATAAAATGTTTTTTGTTTTTTATTAATTTAACATATAACCCTACAATTTTTCAATAATTCAAAACCATGTTCTGTCTACACATTTATTTTAAACACACTTTTACCAGTAATTATCCGATCATTATTTATGAAAAAAATAATGATCAGAAACTATTACATGTTTATAGAATCTACTAATGTGAGAAATAAAAGTTCTTTCTCTTTACATTTTGATAGTTATCAAAAAATAATTTCTGTAAATCTTCAACTTCGCTTTTTTATTCCTGATTTCTTACAAACATATTTTTTTACTTGTGAAATTTAACTTTGACTATTTAGTTTACCCACGTGATTTTCTAACCTAATAATGAATAATTTTTGGTTGAAAATATTGGTTTGTTTTTGTAATTTATTAGTTAAGTGTGTTTTTTCTGATTAGTGTATGGATTTTGAATAATTATTTTTACTGAATGATGGACTCGTTTTGATTTTTAAACTGTACCTAAAAGCAAATACGAAAAAATGCTAAAAATATTTTATATAACTTAAAAGTGAAACATTTTTCTTGCTATACCTGGACGTTCAATCATTGCACTGGCATTCGATTTAGACAGTTTATGTACTACCAAAAAATTGCTGATATTCCATATGGAATAGTTGCAGATGATGAAGAGAAGAATAAAACAACATTTAGTTTGTTTATACTTTACTATTAATTATTTATAAACAAAGTGTTCATTCATAATTGCGAATGAAATTTGATATTATTGGTGGTCGATGCCAAATTGACTTCGTTGAATCGTTCTGTACATATGTTTTACATCACTAAGAAATATTAACTTTTATCATTAGTTAATATAAGTCAGATTTTTTTCACAATAATGAATTAGTCAAATATTTATTATCTAATCGGTTAAATAATGTAATTACCCTTTTTCCTTTAGTATGCGTAACGCATTTTCTAATTTTGCTTCAGCCTTGAGGGAGCGTTTGAAAGTGCCAGCCAAGACTTAAGGCGAATGATTGATTTAGTGTTATATATATATATATATATATATATATATATATAATATACTCTGAAATCGAGAATTAAACTCTGTATTGTGTTCTATAAATGATTCTTATGGTTTCAGCCATGCTTCCGTAAACCATTTGTATGTCATTAGTATGTCTGGTTGCTGCCTGAGAGACCTTGATGATAAAATGAAAAAAAAAAATATTATACACATATATTTGCAAAATGATTTAAAAAATTGCAAGTTCCAGTTTATTTAGCGATTTTTTAATGGAATTTTTCTATTAGAAATTAGAATTAAATGAATTGAAGTAGATAGTAAAGAAGAAAGGAGAAGTATAAAGAAGAATAGGATTTATATGAAAAAAACTAATATGAATGAAATTGAATATTGTACAGACTATAATTGTATAGAAGTAATATTGATTAAGTTGACTATTTTATGTTTTTGCAAAATAATTTTTACCCTAAATTATTATCATTATTTCCGTGATTCCTTTATTTTTTACTACGGCTCTGCTTTCGATCCATACGGTAGCTAAATTATTTCAAAATTCATGGTCATTTCACTCGAAGAATCGAATTATGATATATTGTTCGCTCGATCGCATTTTGCCAATGCCAAATACATTCTAAATATTCTGCGCAGATTTTAAATTGTAATACATCATTTAAGCATTCGAAATATCAATTAAGAAGGTCCTATACGAATGTGCGTGTATATTTGCTTAGTGCGTAGATCCAAAAGGGACAAAGTTCACAATTATTAAACCTGTTGTATTTGAAAATTTGAATTTTTGGAGTTTAACATATGATATTGATTAATTGCGTTATGAAATAGTAAGAGAGATATCACTGGGAATGCATAATAGGGTCAAACTTTTCCATAGTATGTTTCATAAAATTACGCGAGTTTTGTCGAGATTTTAATTTGATTGTAAACCCTTTGTCATAGAAATAATATTATAAAAAAAAATTAGTTTTTATATTGCGCAATTGAACGTTATTTTATCTAATCAGCTATTAAGGTAATAATGAAATGAATAAAATTTAGCTACCTCTTATTATTTTCTTATAAATATAAAAGTTCTAGGAATTTTATATGAATATTCTCTATTTTAAGGTGGTATTCTAGAATAGAGGCATGAATTTTAGGTCATTTCATCGTAAAAAATGCAATTTTTTGTAATAGATTGTCAACGTTACAAGGGTACAAAAAAAAACAAGAAATGAAAAAAATCTAAAAATTAGCAGTTGTTGTCCACAATTGTAACCCTCTTAAAAATCTCTTGTTCATCTGAAATGAAAAAAAAAAAAAAGATTTTTAATCTACTGTGGTGCCGCAATGGCATATGTTAAAAAAATGTTCTGACAAAATGGCGACTCTTCGAAAAAAGACTATTTTTTACCACTTTTTTCAGTCAAATTTTCTAAAAATAATAAAAATTTAAATTCAGGAATAAGGCTAGTCTATGCCAGAGAGAAGTCTCTAAAGGAGATTCTCTAAAAATTTGAAGTGAATCAAATTAGGCTTAGTAAAACTCGAAAAATCGTGGACATCGTATTGAAAAAAAAACAGTTTAAAGTTTCGCAAAAGGAAGGAAACAAAAGAAGATCAGTCAAATAGTGTCTCGAAAATCGAAATCGCAAAATAAAATAATTTTTTAAAAAGTGCTCTTGTATACGTATTCTTGAATAGTTAAGCTTTAAATAACATGAATATGAAGAAAATATGAAAAAATAACGATTTTTTGGAATTTGAACAAGATAAAAATTAGAAATCTCTATTACCCATGTGAGGCTATAAAATAATGCTGATACCAAATTTCGGTCAATTAGCAACAAGACTAAACTCATTAACTAGTTAATTGGTTTTTCGTCAGCTCAAAGTCCGAATTCTCAAAATGTTAATGCAAATTTTGAGATTCAAATTACGCGCCGTCGTCACATTTTCAACAAAATTCGACAGCACTTTCTCGTCATGTAACAATATCAGTTGTATAATAACTGTGATAATTGTAAATGCCAACTAGGCAATCCGATTATGAAATAAGGATTTGTTGTGATTATGTAGCGAAAATAATGCTGAAAAAATCAACTTTGTTGCATAATTCTAATTTGGCGATCATGACCTAGCACATTTTTGGTCGTCTGGATTTCCTGATTACATAGTTTTTATACTAATCACATTTAATAGCACGTGCATTTTTTTCTTGTTAAAATTATGTATGTTTGACAAATTTGTTGAAATTCGAGATGGCAGTAGTTAAATTATCTAATTAGCAAGGTTTGAAATAAATTTAATTTTAAAGTGGTCCGCAAATTTTTTGTAGTGGTAAAAAATTGAGCATCTTGATTAGTTTTTTTTGCTCTATTTTTTACATAAAAATTATTAATTAGCGTTTCAACACATCGTCTATGTTATTCGGATGTTTTTGGTTGATTTTTCGTGAAATTTTGTGCGAGTATAGCATCTAGAAGAATTTAGATATTTTCAAAACTATTTTTTGTTATCAATTTTTATTGAAATAGAAAAATTCAAACAAAAGTTTTTACCTGGAAGAGATTTTTCAGGGGTCATCGATTGCAAATTCTTGTCTTTTTCACAAATATGCAATCCAGTATCCTAATTTATAAAAGAACTAAAAATGTATTCATTTTAAAATAATTCAAAAAATTTATCTTCTAAAAAGTCAATTTGGAATTGTCAAAAAAATAGCCAAAAGCTTTGTAATTCGGTTCGTGGAGCTTTCTTGATTTTGGATGAAGAATTTCGTAATATTGGCATCATAACGATGAAACATTACTATTTCACTTTCAAATGCAAGTATGGATAATGTTTCTTGAAAAATTGAACTTTAGGTAATTTTTAAAAATTTTAAATTTGGTAAAAGACGACTCTAACGTGCAACAGTTTCTGGCATAATCATGTCAATTTTTAATCAAGCAATTACATTCGAGTATAAATATATAAATAGGCAAATCAGATATATTATTTGTAAATATACAAATTGAGTTTTTTCAAAGTTTAACGATTTCAGGTCTTCGAATAATCTCTACTAGAAATCAAATTGTTTGATAATCGAGTCTCTCGAAAGTTGTGTCTTCCGTAAATCGCATCATCCATCAAAATGTCATTTTGTGAAGTCATTTGATTATTTAAAGAGTTGATGATTGAATACCAAAAAAAACTAAGTATAATTTAAATAATGTTTTCGAATTACTGTAATAACTTAGTGGTTTAACGCCATTTATATTCATTAGCGAGGATTCAATATAAATGGTGAGAAGTATGAAAATTATTGATGATTTGATGAACACCTATAATGGATCTAGTATTTAACAAAATTAAAAAAAAATATATACCGATGATTAGGGCACAAAGGTTCAATTTGAATTTGAAGTTTAAACTTAAACACAATTTAGTAATCCAAATAAACTATATTAAAATAAATAACACATATCAAACAAACTATATTCAGTAAAATTTCCAGTTCATTCCAAATTATAGAGTGAGTCTTTTATAGAGTTTTTAAAAAACATCTGATGAATCTAACTTGAAATTAACAATACATCTTATAAAACAATTATAATACATTATATAATTGTTTTATAAGATAAGACTCAAAAATTATATTAAGGTCTCGTAAACTAAACAACAGCGCTCACAATCAAGAAAACTAACAAGGAAAGAAATTTCTTTTATTATGGATTTTCAAACATTGCTTTATTTCTCAATATCAACGTCTCGATATCAACTCCTTATCATATGATGGCTGGTTATACATCTATTTCCCTCTAATTACAAATATTGTTAAAAAAAAGTTACTTTGCTTGTTTTTGAGATATCGGAGGTGGATTTTTTTACCCGCGGACCTTCAAGCTCTACCCTATATTAAAAATGATTTTGTTCTTTTTAGTGTAGTTGAATTTCTTTGTACTTCATATTTTATACCTGGATATTTAAAAACTTGTATTCTTGCAACAAAAAAGCGAATCATTTAAAACTCGATTATCTTGTATACAAATTAACTTGTATTCGTCATACATATCTTACTGACATTTATTCCTACGGAGGACCGTTGATATAATATGAAACTAAATTATACTGCAATCAAATTTAAATAATTTATGTACTGTTTAAAAAATTTGAATAATTTATGTTTCTACATCATCAAATAAGTAGTCATTTAAAAGTTTATTAGCGGAAGATTTTCTCACGTAGGTATATAACATATTTCTCTAAATTCCTTACAAATTGCATTGGTTGATATTCTTTTGATAATTAACATATGTGAATGCAGTATATTCCAATTGCTAATCTTTTTCACCTTATCGGTGTATTAGCATAACCTATATTATACGGTCGATTGGTAACAATATGTGTGTATGTAAATCGGCCCGTGATTGTTTATATGAAAAATAGGGCGCCACGGTTCAGAGGAAAGAAAGCTTTTGAATACTTTAAATTATACCAAGTGTGTCACAGAACATACAAGTATAGGCATTTGTACACACATTATTACAACGGTCTTATTGCGGTTTCAATTTAATAATAGATTTCAGCATTTAGACTCGAAAGCGAATGGATACAGTTGCCAACTACTTACTGTCTGGATCAGGGACCACGGAAATTCACAAAACGCGGGTCACTTTGGTAATCGATCGAAATAATTATTTTGCTCTTTTATGGGCTAAATTCTATTTGCAAGACCAAATAGTAAAAATAAATGGTAGTCTGGCCGAACCTACCCAACCGCCACAAATGAATGACTCTCTTACCTTTCGTCGTGTACCATTTCTCTTACCACTATTTCCACATTTGCATTTTCCTTTCCAAACTTTTGCTTCCATGCTTCCTGATCCTGCGCTTCGGCTTTCAATTCTCTGAATTTTCTTTTAACGTAAGTTGTCAATCATCTGCATTCTTTTTCTTCCCATTTCTTTCAGTCCTTCTATTTTACCTTCGACTACGTCGTGTAGTAGGCATTCTTTTTACAGAACGGGTCCAATCCAGTTTCCTTTTTTTATGACCAAATATACTACATTTTTTATATTATTAACAACAACCCCAGGACGGTTATGACAGAGATTAACATTGGTTAAAAAACAATAGCTATAAACAGCAAAATGGTTTTTGGTGTGGCACAACATGATCATCACAAGGTTTATGAAAAAATATAACAATATATAACAAAACATATATTTTTGAACAAAGTTAAAATTATATAAACTGAACCATGCAATCACACTTTCCTTTATATAATTAATAAGTTTTTAAAATCAGTCGAAAACGTTAACTAATAATTATCATTTAACTAATCAGTCACAATATTATGGTAACTATGTATCAAAATACTGAGATCTATTCAGATTCATCATCACAATGGTGACAAATGTAATAGGGACTATCTTGGTTTTACGTGGAACCAGAAACCGCATGTTTTTTTGCACTTGTTCTATTTTACGCCACCCCTACTTTCAGAGTATGATCTCCACAAACCAAACAGAAAATTTGTCTTAGTTTAGCTCGATTTTTCTTTACATGTTCAAACTTTAATTTAGCTCTATAACTTCTTGAGTTCTGTCAATAACACTGATTGTTGTATAATATTGAATAAATAAAAAAAGTTCAAACTTTTAACTGAAAAAGACATAAAAGACATGTCACAACCATTCCCAGAAAATTTGTTACAACCGTACCCAACGCACACTTTTGGAGACAAATCAGCGTTATGACTGAGCTAAATTATCCACGCAAAAACTAATTGCTGATAATTAATTACTAATGTTCAACTTACAGCAAAATAATAAAGTGTTTTATCTGTGTACAAGTAACAGTTATTATTAAAAGAACTCGAACAAAAAAATTACTTTTAACTTTTTAAATGCAATGCTTACGACAAGGTTCATGCCCCTCTGTTAGATCGAATGGTGATTTGGATCCTGTATCCAATGCTATTTAACAATATCCGGGAATACATTTAGATAGAAGACTAACCTGGCATGAACATATTCTAAAGAAGTGCCAGCAGCTCGAATTAACACGTAGGCAACTTAATTGGTTAATGGGCTAGAAATCACAAGTCACAATAGAAAATAAATTTCTAATATACAAAACAATTATTAAACCAATATGGTCCTACGGCCTACAATTATGGGGTGCGGCCAGCAAATCGAACATAACTATTTCTACAATGGTTCCAAAATAAAATTCTGAAAGAATACGTGAACGTTCCAAAATATGTTCCCAATTGGTTGATACATCAAGTTCTCAGAATTCCAACTATAGAAGAAGAAATTAGTCTTTACTGCTCCAGATACAAAACTCGTCTAAGTCGTCATCCAAACGAATTAGCGTGTGATCTGCTCAAGCCTTTACTACCAAAGTGTCTCAAAAAAAGAATCTGTCTGCTGTGATTTACTACAAAATATTACATAACATCTAAAAAGGTGCTATCGCAGAATAGCGATCCTTCTCGCGCAGTCAAATAATACATATATCTGTAATAATATATAGCTGAATGTACTGTGTACAGTTTGCTATGAAAAATAATCGAAATAAAAATTATAGGCCTATTTTTACAAATTCACGACAAATATTTAGATTTGTAATCAAGAATTTACAACAAATATCATATTTTACATATTATAAGGCTCTCTTGGAAAAATAATCATACACCATTGTAACATTTTTATTTTTTGTAAGAATAATCTTTCTGAACCTTAACCCAATCAAGAATCTACAACAAATATTATATTCTACATATTTTTACACTCTCTTGGAAAAATAATCCTTTACCATTGTGACCTTTTTTTCCACAAGAACCATCTTCTCAGACCTTTCTTTTGCCATCTCTGCCTTATCTCAGAGATACCGGTGATGTAATCGTTCACATACGAGACACACACTGTCCGCCTGATCGACACACACCGACGCCCATTACAATAAAAAAATCGGGTCTAACCCAACAACGGTCCTATTATAATGCAAACTTGATTTTCCATCTCCATTGCGAATATTTAATATAGAATAGACGTTGCTAATCTCGGATATTGCGGTCTATATATAAAACTGGTCGCGTAACTTTGTTTGAAATTTACGGCAACTTTTATTGAAAGATCCGTGAGGTAGGCTCTCGAGATGGAGGAAAGGTTAGCGTACCGGACGATTTAAAGATGAGGAGTTGAATGGACCTACTACAGTGACGGACTATCGGAAAAAAATAGAAAAATAAAAAAAAATTAGATTACTCAGAAACAACCAACGGCGGTTATATCCTCAGTGGTGGCATGCTTGACTTGCATGGTAGAGGTATTCGGATCGAGTCCTGGTATTGTCTATGTAATACTGAAATGTGATGGAATAACGAATATAAAGATGATGGACTCATATAATGTATTAAATTGATCTTGTCCTTTGCGAGATATGTTCAGGTTATTTTCCCTTTGGTGTTTTATTTTTATACGTCCTTCAAATTTTAAATAAATATTCTATTGATGAACTTCATTGACTTGCATGGTACAGGTAGTCCGAACGAGTCCTGGTATTGTTTATGTAATACTACAAACGTGATGGAATAACGAATATAGAGATGGTTGGCTCATAATATGCACAAAATTGATCTTGATTGAAATGAGGATTTATTAAGTAATAATAAATATGTTAGGAATTCTAAATATAACATATTTGAACTCTAATATAATTGCAAAATGTTGATGAACATATAATGTATATAAAAAAACAGAAGTGTGTATGGTCAAGATTTGACCAGGGCTTTTTTTATTTAACCCGGAGCCCTTTGGGGTAGGGGGTATAATTGTTTGAATATAAATACATGTAACTTATAATAACAGAGAGACTAGCAAAAGTAGCAGGAAAAGAAGGTTTGTACAGTGAAGATCAATATTTATTATAAACTAATCGAATTAATTATAGTGTAACTCTCACCAGTGTAAAACACATAGTGTAAAAACCTATATGAAGTAGAACATAGAATAGATCAGGATGTACAATGAAAATATTGAAATTAATTGGCTAAATACTATAAGGAGCTACTAAACTAAAAAAATAATGAACAATTATATTCAACATCGTTAAGGTACCCTTTTAGTCTTTACAACAGACTACTCTTTCTGCAAATTAAGGGATGTGTTTACAAGATTTAAATATTTTATTCCAAACAGCTCACTATCATCATCATCTGGTTACTGTACTTAGCTAAGCCCATAATTTTCAAAACAAAAATGCCAAATAATAAATCTTTTAAAATAATTTTTTAATAAATGACAAGATGCTTCTCCGTGGTTAGAGCTATGTACTTCGAATTAGAGGTTCAAGGTTCAATACCCACCTCGGACTGCCTGATATTATGAGGCTTCCGAGACTTCGGTTTACACTTGGTAAATGATAATATTTCCATGTAATAATAGTCTTTAACCGGCATTGCTGCATCAATATAGAATTATTTCATTAGTATTGTAATAATAAATTCACCACATAGAGAGATAGGACGAACTTGCGGATAAGTTTCTATAAAAATCTAAGTCGTTTAAGAAGTCAGCACAACAGCTCATTTTAAATGATGCCTAATAGGCACGTTAAGTTCTGGTTGCTATTAAATATGTATAAAATAAAAAAATATATATAAAAGCTAACGATGCAAAATAAATTGCAAAACAGTGATACAGACAAACTTCAGATGCATTATTACCATAGATATAGAAGAAACCTTCTTTGACCATTGACGTCTATGAAGTTTTACTACACAATACTTCTGGTAAATTTACTGGTGTATTAAAATACAACATGAAATAGGAAATATACCAACTATCAAAGTAATTATATAAATTTTTCAATATATTTGTTATAACAGTTTTAGAAAGAACCAGCCAGCCAAAGCAGCACCTTGGGAGTGCCCCATTGACCTACGAGATTATATCTTCAATTCCTTTAAAAACTTTTCTATATGCATAGGAGCTTGTATCCTGTCTTTTCATTCTATTGTTAAATGATTCAAGTTCTTTGAATAAATTTTCCAGTCTACTTCTATAAGAGAAATAGCTACAAAGCCCCGAATATATGTGACTTCTATTTTATCTGGATCATGATACACACACATAGGTGTATATATATATATATATATATATAATTCTGTATAAAACGGTAACTAAAATATTATATGATTGTAATTTTTAAGCTTTTTTTACCAATATTTATATTGATAATTTTGAAAATTATAAAAGCTGCTAAGCCACTAATGTTAAATCATTTTAATAAATTGTTCTACTAAACCTAATGTTAAATTATTAGGTTAGTTTAAATGTAAATTGAAAGTAAAGTTTTTGTTATTAGAACAACACAATATTTTGTTGTCACTTGCTATATGTCATCATCATCATCAAAAACTAGTAGATCACACCAATTGACTCGTTGCTTTGCTGCTTGGTAGAATTATAGATTATTAGAAGACTAAAAAGATTATGGCCTATTAAATTGATCTAAAAGTAGTTATCAACTGAATAAATCAGAATAAATTACAGAATGTCTATCGAACTGTTGCTTCGTTGCCTTTTCCTTGTTAGTATTTTAGATTTTCTAGACAGCAAGTCTTAAAATATTATAGTCTATTAATTTAATTTTATCTAATAATTTGAATCTAAAAGTAATTACCTACTAGATAAATCAAAATAACTTACAGAATGTCGGACTGATGAACTATCTGACTGTTGCTTGTTGCTTGTTAGTATTTAAGATTTTTTAGACCACATTTTGATGTGGTTCAGGATGTCGGATTGATGGACTGTCGGAATATAGGTAATGTTCTGATTTTTATAAATAAAATAAAGAAATAAAAACCCCATATCATAAAAGAGATGTGACCGAAGAATTGATATTCCTTGACCATCTAGTAGTCCAGGTTGACAACAGCAAATTCTTTTGAAGAATATTTCAATTATGCACCGTGTACCTAAAAACCAAAAATATTTCCTGGATTAAAAGCTGAAATAAGAGAATGTTCACAATTATTCCCCGCCTAAATTCCAAAAAGTACTTGAAGATTTAAAAGCTCATTTTAAACCATAGGCTTCCAAACATACAAACACAATACAATTGATATTAACAAGGGTATATTGTGACCACTATCGTGGGTCTCTATAATTTCGTCTTGTTGACGTCGACCCTCTGGTAGTTGTCAAGGACCCCTGGAGGTCCATATCGGCCACTTTGAGAATGCCATTTGCTATTTTTAATATTGTTTCTAAAACGTGAATTGACATTTTTCTTTATTTAATTAGATTTGTTGAGCCTTTTCTATTTTTTTTAGATGCTCATAGGGGGCGTCCATTAATCACGTGAGCGAGTTTTTAAGGATTTTAGGATTTTCTCTTCCTCTTGCTGATACATGGTGATATTCAAATTTACTCCCTTACCCCACCAAACATCACGTGTATTATTTAACTAATGATAAAACTGTAAAATTTTTGATTTTTTTGATAATGCTCGAATTTTAAAAAAAAGGTCTGCTAAAAAATAAATACACGTGATATCTTACTATACCCCTCTCTCCCCCATGTGATATTTCATGATTTTTTGTAAAACCCCCTTTTCCCCTAAAAACTTCACGTGATTAATGGACGCCCCCCAACAAGTGAAAGCACACCATTCAACTAATTTACAATTATTATAAGAACTATACCACTTAATTAGTCAAAAAATCGACTGTTTTTATTTCTTTATTTCACACATAATCAAATATATAATTTCAATCATGTAAGATACGAATTTCATAAACAGAAAATATTTACACTCGCATCCTCTCCACAAAGCGATATTTCGTGGATGAGATTCACAACTCGAGTAAACAATTCGCGAAGATTTGCAAACATTGAGTATGTTTTAGGCGAGAAGGTCGTAGTCGTGAGGTTTATAATAACCGTCTAATATACACAGACTTCCTGCTATCTGGCAACTTTGTTTTTTTCTAATAATGCAAGCTTAAACAGTTTCTTATTTACGAGTCTGTTAATATTTTGCCAATGGATAACATTCGCTTTGAGGCCACTGGCGTCTTCTAAACAGAACCGATGGCGCCAAAATTGATAGATTGTTTGTAAAAAAATCTTCGCGAAATGCGAATCGAACACAATCATGTTTCATAGCGAATATGAAAGGCGAATACGTCGAAAATATGTCATGGTTGTATAGATGGCCTCATCGCAAACTTAGCACGACGTAACACAAATGTAAAATATAAATACGTATAAATATATGTAGTCATTACTCTTTTGAACGTCCATATGGTTTAAATTTAAAATCTATGAACTATTTTTGATAAGGTTTATTTTTATTTGCCCTTTGCGAGTTATATTTGGGTTATTTTCCCTTTGGTGTTTTATTTTTATGCGTCCTTAAAATTGTAAATAAATATTTTAGCGATGAACTTCATATACTTCAATGATCAAAGTAGTTCGAATGTGCTTAAAATTGCTTAAGTTCATCTCCAATGGTCAAATATTAGACGTCATTTGACAGTGTGAAAAGCCCTTTAAAGGTTTTTTTAACACTATTTGCTTAGGATAGAGCGGGGCTTAAATGTGCGCGGGTAAAAAGGTCCACCAACGATATCTCCAAAACAAGTAAAGTTACAACTTTTCTAACACCAATATTTGACGTGGAGGGAAAAATATGTATAACTAAACACCACCTGGATTCTTACATTCTTAAAAATGTACCCATGAAATTTTTTTTTGCATTGGTTGAATAATGTACTATTTCGTAAAATCTCTTTAAAATTAAAAATAAGACATTGGATCTGTTTGCTTCCTAGCTATCCCATTTTACCCTGTCCAGGGGGTAAAATAGACCAGGTGACAAATATTTGAAAAAAAGGCAAAAAAAAACCCATTTGTACAGCGATGAATTAGCTGGGAGTTCTACTGAACACAGTCAGATAGTTGGTTGTTTAATATATGTTATTAGTTGTAATATAGTTGGTTTGGTTTTCGCAATATAATTGCTCAAAATCAAAATGGATCTTTGTGCCCCGCCCTAGTCTATGCAATTTTTGTCAATTGGATATTTTATATTTATTCAGTACTTTATGGGGGAGTTAGGGACTTATAACATTTCTTTCAAATTAATATATCTTAAGATCCACTGATAACATTCTACGAAATAGATATGAATAGATGCTATAACTATACCTTGGCTAAATCCCATGAAAATAATTCCACGACTATTGCTCATTCTTCAACAATTAATCATTTTCTAGAAAAAGTGCGGTGTTACAACTTACCCCGTGCTTGCAGTTAGTTGTAACATCTACCGGGGCAAGTAGCAACGACAAAAAATGACAATAATACTTCTGATACTTTATTATTGACTTATTTTTAAGAGAATTGTCTTGTTTCTAGGTAATTTTTTTCATAAATCAAGGTAAATTATAATTAATACAAAAACAATATTTAGTGTCTCCTGTAATAGAAATTTTTATTATTAATCAACGTGAACTACAATTATTATCATAATACAAATGAAAGATATAGTGTCTTCTGTAACCAATTTTACATATGCCCATATCTTGCACTATACATTCATCTTTACTTGAATCTGTATATAATTGTTGCATGTTACAACTAGCCCGATTTTGTTTCAACTAAACCCAGATGTGATTTTTCACGTTAATCAAGATACTATTTAAGCAATCAAGCAATCACCAAAATTGTCACACATTATCAAAGATTGATCAATTTGAGGCAAATTAAAATATATAAAATTTTAAATTAGTCTATTATAATAAATATTTTATATTGCGACAAAATTAACGCACCTGCACACTTCTGTATATTGCGTCAGCCTGCGAGAAAAACGACGGCTAAAATGTCCAATCCAGAAAATACCGTTCAATATCCTTTTGAAAAACGTTTGTTACTACTTATCCCTCATACATAAAGCCCCTAGCTTCCTTATTGATTAACTTGCCAGCGCAAATCACTTTACTAACAAAAAGTGTACTAAATAAAATCATACAAATGTTTTTATTTTATTAGAAAGGAATTAAGGCTAGTGCTTTACTAGATCATTAGATACCTATTTTTCTTTTTTGTATTAACATACTTTTATTTAAATGTCGTAGTTGTGTATATGTGAAACACAACTACACTAATTCTAAAATCTATTTAATTTTATATTTTGTAATAAATATTTATTACAAAATTATATATCTCCTTATTACATAACATCACTATAATTAAATATATTCCAAAGATCAGCTGTCTCGGTAATTGCTTATATGTAGATAATTGTTATTGAATCGCTGACAATAAGTCGCTAAATATCCTGTCAGCCTCAATGCAATGTTTAATTAGTTTAAACTTGAATCAGCTGTCCTTCCTACAATATGACTTACAACAGTTTAACATAATCTCACAGGTTAGATAAATATATTGCCTGTATTTCTTGTCAGATTGTGATAAGTTGATCATCTAGATTTTTTAGTAGAAGAGACCGGGTACGGTTGCGACACTTTTTTTGATCAGCAATAGTTTCGTTAATTTGCCAGTTAGCTGGGAGAAAAGTAAATTAAATGGTAACTTGAACATTTGTCTACTTTTTTTGATCAGCAACAATTTTGTTAATTTACCAGTTAGCTGGTAGAAAAGTGAATTGTATAGTAACTTGAACATTTGTTATCAAAATCAGTATAGTTTATCTGTTATGACGACTATCACTACCGTACCCTGGCACAACCGTACCCAATCTACTAGCATTTCGTAACAGTTTCCATTATCTATGTTTCGTAAATCTAACATCTAATCTAGATCATATTATTACCCTTCATTCATTTTTTTTCAATCTACAATAAATTGCGTCTCAGGTTCGTCATTTCCTACTGCGCAAAATAAAATCCACTTTTTTGTGGAAAAAAGTCTTACTCTGTAAAAATAAATCTGCAGGCACGTGTGTGAATATGCATTTAATAGCTTGGTCATTAAACGCTGAGAAAGTCTGTAATTGAGTCTAGAAAAATTGCGAATATTGACTTGAATAAACGACGTCATTTCCCACGCGTGACAGGGCTTTCCATTAAAATAAAAGAAATTTGTTAATTAAATATGGTAACTTCCCGAAGGAGAAGTTTATGTTTTCATACAAAAATCCGATTTGCTAATTTTATGTTTTCTCCAAGTTTCAAGCCATTCTGAATCGAATGAGACCAAATTTGGAAAAAGTATGTGAGTGTTTAAGTGAACAGATTTTTTACCGTAAATCGACGTTCGATTTCAAAAATTTAAAAGCCATTCGATGTATCTCGATGAGGACGAGGGTTTCTCAGTTATATGCGACGAGCCGTTTCTTTGTAAATCGCAGAAAAGTGAAAAAATTTTCGTCCACGTCTTCCGCAATTCTGAATGATTTTGAAAATTCAAAAACCGTTCGAGAGATATTGGTTGGGAATCATGCTGATTAGTTTTTGGTAGAGGTCGGCCGGGCCGTTTTCTTGTAATAAAGTGTTAAAAAAAATTTTTCGATGATTTTTATGATTTTTTGTGACGGAAGATACCATAGTCTTATAGAAGATCATACTAAAATATTACGCCTCTACAACAACTCGTTTAACTTTAAAAAATCCTCTAAATTTGCAAAAATTAGTATCGTTTTTTTTGGATTTTGCCAAAATTAGACCTTTGATCGACGTTTTATCAAAAACGTCTAAACCGATTTCAGAAATTTAAAAGCCATTTGATGTATCTCAATGAGGACTCAATCGTTTGCCAGTTTTATGCGACGATCTGCCGAACCGTTTCCTTGTAATTTGAAAAAAAGTGTTAAACTTTTCGTCCACATTTAAGCTCATACTACCGAATTGACGATTTACTTGGTATAACGATAGAGTACTTGGTCTTAATGATCATACTAAATCATTAAAGTCCTACGGAAACTGGTTCAATTATAAAAATTATTGATTTTTGAAAATTTGTTTTTAGAAAATACTCCGAGTAAACGTGTTTGTTCGTTTTCAATTATGTATAATAAATCCACTTGGAATACTTTTAGTCACTCATAAATTAATTTGTATATTATTGATTAAGTCAATTATTTACACATATCGGGAAGTTCATGTAACTTGCCTCAAGGCAACATACCAATACCAACTAGTTCATTATTTTTTATCATCCCTGAACTAGACGAAAAAAATGTTGTTAGAATTATAATAGTAGCGGTCAATTGCAATTATCATGATATACAATGACCGAGGTTTCATATTTGGCGCGCGCGTGTGGAGCATCACATAACATCACACGGAAGAATGAACTGGAACAAAGGTTAGAAACTCGGAACGAAAACCTTTGAAACCATACAAATGAAAAATTACAACGCAATAAACAATTTTCTGAAAATTATAAATAATTTAGTTTATCTGCATATGGATAATAATAGGTTGGATGAAGATGAAGATGGTGGGCTGGATTGGCAAATCCATTTACACAATATTATTGATAAACTTTGTCTTATTTCCATCTGCCTGGTAAGGCATTGAGTAATTTTGGTGACTAATGTGTAGAGATAATATTTTAAAATGTTATCCAGTAGTAGTCATTTTAAATTTGAAAGTTGATCAGATAAGGATACATAAACATCATACATCTACATTACATACTCACTAAAACTAAAAGATTGGATTTTCTGAGTCTGGAGATGAATCAGGACTTCGCTAAGATTATTTGGATGATTGATAATAAACCCAGTAGTAGTCATTTTAAATTTGAAAATTGATTAGACAAGATACAGAAACATCATGAATCTACATTACATACTCGCAAAATCTAATAGGTTTCTTTTTCTGATTCTTCAGGGAATCTTCGAAGAAATCAGGCCTTCACCAAGATGATTTGGATGATTGATATTAAACCCAGCAGCACTCATTTTAAATTTGAAAATTGATGAGATGAAAATACAGAAACATTATAAATCTACATGGCATATTACTCTAAATGTAAAAAATTTGTTTTTCTGAGTCTTCTGAAGATGTTTGAGGGTAGCTGAGCTTTGCCAAGATGTTTTGGATGATTGATGATAAACTAATAAAATTAAAATGGTTTTTGCATTTTGGTTTAAAAGAACTATCTATTTATAACACTGGCTTTTATGTTATTTATTTTTATAATCTCAGTGAATACTTCATATTTATTATACAATTGTTAGATAATTTTCACTTGTCTTTTGACCGATTTTTGTACAAGTTGCAGACGTTCAAATTTCTAACCCTTCTTAAGATGTTTTCTTATGATCATAGTATTTTGGTTTAAAAGTTTGAAAGCTTGTCGAAAAATATGTAGGAAAACATTACTCAATTGCTGCAGATTTGTTAGATTTTTTTTCACTTGTTTTAATATCTGTTTTGAGTCTTCTGAGCTGTTTTTTTAGAGAATTTGCAGACGTTCTAATTTTTGACTATTTTTGAGATATTTTATTATTAATATAGTATGTATTTTAATTTAAAAAACTATAAATAAAAATTTATGTTTGAAAATTGTAATGAAAAACATTAGGTTTTATGTTTCTAATCTCATTGAATATTTCTAACCAGCTCAGGATCGTTGGATCGTAGATTTTTTGTTATTTGTCTTAATATCTATTATATTTTATATTATTTCGTATAAAGAATCAATATGTTCAAATTTATTGGTTTTCGTAAAAATTTTTTTTATATAAATTTTTATATATATATATATATATATATGTTTGTTTTGACGATTTGTCTAAACGTATGTTGACAATCATTATAAATTGTTTTGTATCAATCCCAGAATAAAATTAGTTATAGATTCAGAAACAATAGAATATTGACAAAAATAAACAGTAAATATTATTTTAATCTAATTCCCTGCTATGAACTAGTTTATGAATCTAAAATTCATCTGCTATGGTATCAGATATAGAAGTATATTAAGAAAAATAATTAATATTAAAATAAATATGAATGCAATCTGGATTAGTAATTATTTTTCTAAATCCTAGCTAGAATTAAGATATATAATAAAAATCACAAATAAATATATAAAATTAATAACATTCATAGACAAAAATAAATATATTCCAAAAAATATGCATTAATTAGTAATTTTGAAGGGTTTAACAGCATGTGAAAAATTTTTGGTATTTCAAACTGCAATATTTAAAGTAAAAATGATTTGGTTTAATTTTTCAGATACAAAGTATAACTTGATATAATTAAGAGAATTCAATTTTGGCATATCACAATATTCAGCACTAGGGGTTCCCTGGAGATTTGTTTTTAGATTTATGTTCTTCCAACCAGAAGGTTGCAAGTTTGCAACCCGCCTCGGACAGCCTGATGACAAGCAGTAGTGACATCGAATTTTACTTGTAAATATAAATAAAAATATCTTTTATGCCAAAATTGCTGCATTGGACCAAAATATACTATTAGAAAATTCTGTTATTAAAATTTCATTATAAAGAGATAGACCAACCGCTGGGTTGTCTTCTATTACATCTGCTTATAGGACTATTTAGTTTTGATTGCAGTTAAAATACGAAAATAAAAAATATTTAGTATTAAATATATAAAATACTATTACAAATTTATATTTTTCTATGTTCCTACTTATCAGAACCTCACATCAAGTCCGCACGTGCAAAAAAGCCATTTATCACACTATAATCATTTTAATTATTATATATTCCCACTGGAAAAGCTTATTAATCGTTTATATATAGCTTTGCTTTTTTTAAGTGTTAAATGACAAAACATTTGTTTTTTAAGAGATGCTGGCCTGGTAAAAAGTGGTGTCCATTGACTTCTGTTCGAGATATTCGACTCTTTACACGCGCACACCAGGTTCACATAATTATTATAGATTGTAATGTCAACATAAAAGTTAATTCGATTATTGGTTTACTTATTTGTTCTAATCAATTATGCACACATGTGGTGTAAATGAACTTTATTTGGACGAGCTGCTTCAGTTCATTTTAAGTAAAAGATTATTTTTAATTCTTTCGGATTTTGACCATTTTTATATCTAACAAAGCAAAATGATCTGTACCTACTATATTTTTATGGTTTTAGCAGAAGTTGCATAAAAGTAAATAATTTATTTTTTGAGACTTATTTCTAAACCCAGTAGAAAAAGTACCACCATCAAATACAAGAATGAGCAGTAACATCTCTTTGGAATTTTGTTTTATTTTGAATTTTTTATTTATATAAAAAACCATTAAAATCAAACAATTTGGTTTTAATTATAATCTCAGGAAAAATTGTAAGATTATTCAATTTACTGTCAATTGTTTCAGCCCATACATTTTTTTTCTATAACATTTGTATCTAAATAATGTTAATAGATTTTTTTTACATAAATATTATGAACCAGATATACGGTCGTTCTAAACCAAACGAAATTTAATTTACTATTGATTTACAAATTCTAATCATTATTGTATATAATTTGCTTTTAATTTATTTTTTAAGCTAAATAAATATTTGTTTTTCTAGTATCATCAATAATTACACATTATCAAACATGAAATTTAATCTGTTTTTAGTAGAATTTTTAATATTTTAATAATTTAACTATATTGATAAGATAAAAATAATAACAAAATTAAATCAATATGCAAACAAGTAGCTTGTAATTTGAACTATTTTATCATATGATGCAAATATTTTATATTTAATTTTAAATTTGGGGCTCGTCCGTAGGTAAGCGGTTAAGACCGACGGGACTTGTTTCAGAGGTCCCGGGTTCGATACCCACTTCGAGCAGCCTGTTGTCATAGGAACATTGACTGTTCGAATAAAATTATAAAAAAAAATAATAATAAATTTATTACTATTATTTTTTAGCTGAAATGTGCACCTGGTAACATCATGGTTGATTTTTTTATTACTAATTAAATAGACAAAAGCAATAAATAACTCCCATTTTGCGCTATTATTGGTTTATTCAAATATTTATCTGACTAAAATTCTATTTTATCAATATTTTTATATTAAATCTATTAGTAAGGGAGACTGGGTACGGTTGTGACAGGATACAGCAGTGACAGTCGTCATAACAGCAAAACTATACTGATTTTGAGATAGGGTCTAAAGGGAGAAACATAAAGTATGATTATTCGAACAAGTTTCCATTATTGCTTTCAGTGAGTGCTTACATTAACATGATCTGTAGACCGCATTGCTTTTAAAGTATTTCAATTATTTATTTAATGTTAAAGTATTCTAATTATTTATTTTATTAATATATTTCATTTATGCAAAATATATTCAAATACGATTATAGTATCAACAAAAATATATAAGACAATGCCTATTAATTTTAATCATATGCTAATCATAATCATAATTTAATCTTGTATTTTGCGTATTTAAAGTTTGTTTGGTATATCGAATGATGTAACGGCATTTTAGCATATGTCCTACAAAAATAATTATTTGTATGTTAATTGAAGTTCAATATCTATTATCAATTACCGAGCCTGTTACGCACAATTCAAACGCAAACATTTGAGCCATTTACAAATTACTATTTACGCATATAATGGACGATTACGTGGACACGATTGAGAAGATTATTCGAAGTAATTGTACATAACAGTAATGGTCTTTTAGTTATTTAAATGTTTTAGTTTTTGAAGTTTTTGCCAAAGTCTATTCTTCTTTGAGGAGCCTGATGCTAAGTAGTGACTTTAGTTTTCTTTGGAAATATAGATAACAATATGCTTCCAAGTGAAAATAGCCTTCATCCGTCATTGAAAAGAAATTGTAATTGTAGAGTTTATCACAAAGAGATGAGACAAGTCACTAATTTTTTTTTAATTGTTTTTATTTTAATTACAATCTGTCACACTTAGGACATTCAGTAATTGTTTTGGCTTTTCTTATTATATAAGTCTTGAATGGATGGCAACCCATTAGTTGTCCAGTTCAGTTATGACTAATTATCTATACTCGAAGTATTTGCTGACATTTTTATTATATATGCAACTATACCCACGAGAGGCGATTTTTACTTGGGGCTATATTTGAGATCTATAACCTCAAGTGGAAATTGATGTCAGGTTTGGCGGTAGCGGGAATCGAACCGGCGAACCCGGGGCTAGTTGGCGCTAGACCACGTTCTAGATGAGACAAGTGTTTGAATTTCCATCTGCAAACCGACGTAGTACTGCGTGAAATACATAAAACCGCTTAAGCTTGTTTACATAAAATCCTATTTTGGATCTAATATTTCAACCCAAAATGATATTATGACATGATATAAAAAGGGGAGGATCAGAAAATGTAGCTTTGTCACAAGGCAGGACGCATCCTGCCAATCATTGAAATGATCCATTTAAAATATCGAATTGTCGAAAAGCGCTATAAAATATTATTGCTTTAACTAATTTAGAAATGCAGCGATATTTTAAGATTAACGAACAAACTATAGCTCCCGGCCGGTTAGCTATTATTTATCTGGCAGCAATCCCGATCTCCTCTTTAGGACTGGCGTGGCGCTAAAATATCTCCCAGCAGACAATTTTCCTTAAGATTTGATAATTATTATTTTATGAAAGATAAAAGAATTTTCATTGTTGATATTTACAATGATTTAATGAAGCCTCGATAAACATTTCGTCGGTTCACTGCGCAATGTTGCAGTACGAAAAATTTCCTTGTTTTGTTTGAATTAGATAATACACACACGGCATTATTTTCGGATTTAGAAATTGGGTAAATGATATATGGCTTAAAAGCATTTGTGGAAAACATACATGTAGAAATTTGGGACCGTTGCAAAAATGATCTTGTCAACATTCATTGTCGGAATTTTTGGAAAAAACAAATTTCTTTTTCGGGAAGTTAACAATGGCATATCCTGTAACAAAATCACAACAGCAATTCTTGTATTGCACCATTGTATGAAAATTGATTCTCATAACGCAAAGTTTACTAATATGAAATTATAAACTGTTTCGGCAACATTGTCGCTACTTCGGTCATTGTATAGAAAAATTTCCGTTTAATTGTTTAAAATTCTAAACATCCACTATGAATTAGGTTCTTATCAGTAATATAAGACTGCCTGCATTGTTTCTGGTAAATTAATGTCCATCAACTCGAGAGTTAAGTAGAATCTGATGCTAAACTTCCGTCCATTGATAAATTCCTAAATTTTCGATTATTACATATTACAATTGCATACCTTAGATATAACAATTGTATTGATAATCAGGATTATTAAATAAATTGGAGATAACAACAAAATGGGTAATGAAGCTTAGAATTCCCACAAGGAGGAATTGGCAAATGAGCTTGAAGAATTAAAAACAAAACTTGCAAGTTGGCTAAGTTACTGGTGAAAGTTGACATTCTTCAAACAGAAATTACGAGTTGGATAATAACTGGTGGAGATCATCAAGCAATCCGCTAGTTCTATAAGGAAAAGAAGTATGAGCCTTAGGACTTCAGACGAAATAAGGGAAAAAACTGATTCTAATAAGCTTGTCTTGAAATTTGAATCATTAACCCTTTAGGTAACTCTGATACTGATCATTGCCAGAATTCTCACTTTTAGTACAATTTTGCAAATACTCTCTCGACCACCTACGCTCATGTTTACATGTTTGTAAGAAATTGGCGGAACTTCTGCAAACACTTAGAGCAATTTAAAATAAGTTTATTAAAACTTGGAACACTTGCAATGACTATTTCATCATAGCTGCTGACTGACGTCTCATCTGTTTACATCTTAAAACACGATCTGGACCTATAAATATCGTAAACAATTAATTCGGAAAACGTGCTAATACCTGTGAAATTGAAAATGATAAAAATAATTTTTGTTAATAATATTAATTTTATATATATATATATATATATATATATATATATCATTTATAATATTCTGTCTTAACACATCATTAAAAATTTGGCAATTGTCTCAAAACTCCACAGGCATTTTTGTTAAATTTTATGTCTAAGCAAATGCGGTTTATAATTTGAGTAGCCAAAATTCGGATCATAAAATTGTATTGACTTTGGAAAGATGTTGAGAATTTTTGAAAACCACATATTACATAAAAAGTATTTTTCAAATAAGTTTTTAAATAATACGTTTTTACGTTATTTAATGGATTTATCGTATATTTTTTTCAAGAATTATGAAAAAAGAAGGTAATATAAAAGTAATCAGAAGTACAAAATAGTGACACATATTTATATATTGTCCAATATGCTCTATAAATATAAATTCTAAGAATAAATATCAATAATTTATATAGAAAGATATTGAATAAATATTGAAAATTTAATTAAATTCAAAATTTGTCTTTAATTCCATGGTGTAGCTCATCATAGTGTAGTTGTTTAAATCGTGGATTGGCACCAATTAGTTTTGGGTTCGATCCCAAACTCATCCAGATTCGTATCAAGCAGTATGATATTAGATTGTTATAGTTTTCAAATGGGAATTGTTTTTCGTGAATATTGTTGCAAAATAATAGGAAGTCAAAAAACACTGCTAATCATAATCATAATATGTCACAAACGATAGTACAAGTACTGGCTCTTCAAACAAACCATAACTCGGGCAGATTCATATCAAGCAGTATGATATAAGATTGGGGTTATAGATTTCCTAAATATGGTCTCAATTTTGTAGGTATTATTGGATAACAATATGAAGTCAAAACACACTGCTAATCGCAGTCATATATCAATACCGATAGTACAACTACTGATCTTCCAAACAAACTATACACTAAGACATCAAAATAATTACTAAATATCTTATTAATATTGACAGATTTTTTTATCTTTATATATTATTTTGTCGATCAATACTTATAGAGCCTTATAATACAAAACTGCTTGCTTAAGAGACATAGACAATGAACAGAATATTCAAATAAAATATACAATATACATTATAAGTAACAAAAATTAAAAAAAATAAAAAAGTAATAAAATGAAGAAAGGAATAAAAAATATAAATGAATAAAATGTAGACAGATTAGTTTAAATAAAAAGTTTATTTTATAAATATCACTTCATGATGAGTATTATTTTTTTATATCATTCTAAGATTCAATTTGAGCTTTTATAATAAATAATATATAATAAAAAGTATATGCTTATAAATTAACCATATAAATTAAGCTCGAATAAAATTATATATTTTTACGTTCTAGATAGAAATAAAATTTAGGGCCAATTCTCCGATAAAATAGGTCATAACATGGCGTCGTTATGGCAACATTATGTTACGCTCCTTTCTTTATATAAACTGGTAGTAAAAATTGTCATCATGCTATATTTTTGCTGTGCAGTCAGGCGTTTTAGATATAAAATCTAACCTAGCAAACGCACAAACGTCAAAAAAGGATGTTATCATAACTGCATCTTTCTGATGTGCATTCATAACACATACGCAAAGTTAGGTAACATGTAGAATGCCCTATCGCTTAATATATTATTTTGACAGTTTTTATCACCAATTTATATGAAGAAGGGTCCTAACATAGTGTTGTCTTAACAACGCTATGTTATGGTCTTTCTTGTAGATGACTCTACTAAAGTTTACCCTTAGGTATTATACTTCATCATTAGACATTATCAGAATATTTATATGTAATATAAAAATCAAAAACAGTGTATTGTTTTTTTGCGACCAAAAAAGAATAGTTTTGACGATTCTTAAGAAAAAAATCGCATATCAGTATTTACCGAAATAAATAGGGTTCTAATTACATCTATGGGGTGATCAGTATATAGTATGGCATGGCGTGTTTACCAAATACCATACCAAACTATTTCACGTGTATATTGCCCAAGGGCCTGGACAGTCTTTATTATCGGAGAAATTGGCCCTTAATTATATTTCTGATAGTTTCAAACACATGGCTGCAGCCATGTCATTTATTTTCCAAATCTTCGCATGGTAACAGTTAATATTAAAAGTAAAAATTTAATTCCCTCAAACGAAAGAAAGATTTATTTATTACAGTGTGAATTGAAACTTCTACAGAACTATCGAAAATAATCATTGTTTATACAATCAAATCTGGTTCATAAAAGTTTATTATCTATTTTTCATAAGTCGTCAGTCTTGTTTAGACGTTTTTTCTAAGAAATCTATTTATCTGCTTAATTTTATTTTCGAATTACGTTTTGTTATAGCCGTTTTGTTTTTTGGCAGACGTCTATCGTGTATCATCTCATCACCTGCGTCTTAAATCATATGTTCGCGCGAAAACCTGCGAATAACGCCGCCGTTTAGCGATCACAAGATTTCAATGGTGACGTCTTGTTATCGTCACCAAATACTACGACGAATTTTCACAGGACGGTAGACTCAGAATTATTGAAAATTGAAATGTTATTAGCACATCTTTTTAGTAATATTATTTTGTATAGGGTAGAGCGGGGCTTAAAGGTCGGCATGTAAAAAGGTCCACCACCGATATCTCAAAAACAAGTAAAGATAGGAAATTTCTAACAGTAATATTTGAAAGTAGAGGGATAAAGATGTATAGCTAGCCATCTCTTTGGTTAGTACGACGTTGCTATCGGGACAAAAACGGCAATGTTTGAAAATCTTTAACAAAACTATTTTCTTCCGTTGTTAATTTTTTTGTTGTGAGCACTGTTGTTTATGTTTATGAGATCTTACTATAATTTTTAAGTATACGATATTGAATTCTTTCATAAGACCCATTTTAAATTTTAAGTAAGATTCAACAGTTTTTTTTATAAAAGCTTACATGTGGGTGAAGTAAAAAGAACCAACTGAACCTATATCTACAAATAATGAACATGTATGTATATTAGGGTGGTCCTTAATATGGACATTTACGAATTTCCTTGCTCCCAAGGGCTAAAATGGTTCCAAATTGATAAAACACAATTCTCTGAAAGTTCTTAATATTAACTTTGAGATAGTGCGCAATTGAATCAAACTTCATATGAAAATAGCATGGAAAAAAATTTGAACATTGAAAAAAAATTTTTTTAGGTATAACTTAGCGAAAAATGAATTAAAAGTGAAAATTCGTGTAAATTTTTATTGAAAATTCGACGCTCTGCAAAATAGGTTTTTTATAATTTGTTTTGTAGAGCGTAGAATTTTGAATAAAGCTCATTCATTTGTTCGCTAAATTATATCTAAAAACATTTTTTAAATTTTTGAAAATTTTTTCATGCTATTTCCATACAAAACTTCGATTGAATTGCGCATAATCTAGAGCCCTTGGGAGCAAGGAAATTCGAAAATGTCCATATTAAGGACCACCCTAATGTATATACAGGGTGTTTCCAAACTAAACGTCAAATCAAATCGGGGTGAAAACATTTATCGTAACTATCATGAAAAAAAATAGAAAAAAATATCATGCAGTTGATGAGCTTTTAAGGGAGCTTTGATGAAACTATGACCATTTTTGGGTTATTGTGATCAGTTTTTCTTATTTTTGTTCACTTTAGCTTTGGATCTGCGACAGTAAATAATATTTATTGTTAACATAGTCAAAAATAATTGACTCAAGTTTTCTAGAATTAAGATTATTTTTTAAACTCTGAAATAAAAATTATCAAAATTGGTCGACTTTGAAAAGCCCCTCTCAAAAAATGTACTGTGTTTGCAAGTTTGCGCACATTATCAGTATTGTGAAATAGTACAATACTTGATAGTAATATCATAATAAAACAAATTGAGTGAAAAATAATAACGTATAAATTGAGTAAATGAAATAATTTCGCTCACATTCAATTCAAATGTTTCTCTCTGTCTTATATTTTTCAAATATAATACTATAATTAACCCTCTATACATCTATTATAATTAATAAATCAAATGCCAATAGTTTCATGTATTTAATATGATTTTCTTTTTTTTGCAGGTGAGTTATCTTCAGTTTTCATTTAATATAGAAGACTAATACAGAATAACCTAAGTGAGAAGTTTTAATATTATTTCTTCTGTATCGTGAGTACAAATTTTATTTAGAAAATGAATTGTGATTATTTACATTTATTAAGTATATGCGTTGAGTTTATAAACGTAATTTTTATTACATCCTTTTTTTAATATTATTTAATTTAATTTATAAACATTTTTTTTAGTTTACTACTATGTAATCGTCAATTCCACATCATTCTCAAATTTTTGAAAGTCTACATTTAATATAAATATCAACTCATGATATTGATTTTAAATCCTAAAATTCGTTTCACATTATGCTTGCATTTATGAGTTTATAACATTTTTTAATTTTGCTGCATTTTTTTCAAATCTTAAATTTATTCAAGTATGGTACCTACCTACAACCGTAATCCATGAGACAAAATATGTTTTGCTTCTAAGCGTGTTTTTTAAATATTTTTTTGTTGTTTTATGAAATGTTGATGATATATACTGTCGCAATTTTATATTTGCAATTTTTTTATTTACTACTTTATTTACAACTATCAAGTTGAGGACATTTAGTAAATTTGTTAATATACAATTATAATAGGGACATTGTATATTATAGTGACATGTTGGAAAATAACTCAATAATTATTATTTCATTCTTTATGAATAATATTAACAATATTTATTGATAATAATATAAACTTAACTATTTTCTTATAAATAATAACTAAGTTATTTCAATCTTCATCAGGAAAATTGATGACTTAAATCAAGTGGCGATTTTCTCTTCAGTCTACGACGATAGTTTTCTGTTAATTTACTAGTAAATTTGGATGACTCTTGAGCTTGTTTCTCATATTTATTAGCAATAGATCATAAAACTAATACAATATAAATTCAATCTTTGAATCAATGTTCTCGTATTCTCAGACTATTTATTGGTGACGTTGAAATCGACGCGTCCAATATAAAACGTGTCGTCGCCCAAAATGCGACGAATATTAACGCGTTTAAATTCGGTAAATGCGTTGTTCTTCTTAATGTTTTGCGGACTATGTTTTTCATTCTACGCAAAATGAAGCAGAAATTCCCAATTTAATTTTAACATAAAATCATCCGAATTATGGACCAATAAATTAATTAAATCTTGTTTACTATGTCCAATGTTTTGTGGTCTTAAGGGCTTCGTTGTTGCTAAGAATTCGAACGGAGCTTTTATACCTTCCTTTATCGATAAATTTTATTTGCATCGGTCACATGATTCATTGTTCTAGTAAGAGCCTAATAGATTTCTGTCAAGTTCAAATTACAATCGTACTGCTAAATTTAATTTATGTCCTATTGTTGTATTAACTATTAAGAATTATATGTATGTTGCTAATTGCAATAAGCGCTTGTGATTAAAATAGTTAATTATAAGAAAGAAACTTTTAAAGACTGAAATTCGTATCCGCGCGCACACACACGCACACACACACATACACACATACATCAATTTTTTCTAAGGTATGCCAAAATGTTCAAAAATCTCTGAAACGTAAAGATATATAAAAATTTTCATTTTTGACTTTATGAAACCGTCTGCCAATAGCGGTATTACTTAGTTTATTCTATCAGTGTAAATTATTATTACAAGTAAAATCTACAATTATTTTGTGCCTAATACCATATTCAAATTAATCCATCTATTGTATAGTTAGTAGTACAATCGACCTTCGAAGTATATCGCTAATGATCGCGTGTCTCAAACGTAAAATAACATTTCCCAGAATAATCTTTATGACGTTTTGCTGCGAAATACCATCATTATCAGAAATATTCTATTCACAAATTGTAACTTCAACATATAAAATACAAAAACATTGTATTACACTTGTAAATATCATATTTGTGTAATGAGAACTATAAATTTGTTCTAACGTCAACGATCAAATTTAGGTGGTTACGTGGTGAAGAAATGAAAGCTTTTGCTGAAGTTCTGATTGTTTTGAATTCTTGAGCCAAATGATTATTAGAAATTTTCTGTTATTTGGAATCAGCATATTAAAAATCAATTTTAGGCAGTTTTAACCGTTGCTGAGTTTTACTTTAGTAAGATTTTAGCAATATTTGGACAAGAATCTAGTTGGAATTGAATGTAGCAAGATAGTGGAAAGAACCTAGTAAAATTCTGGTAAAAATCCACTAAAAAATCTAGTACAAATTTTATAAGAAACTAGTACGGACCTAATCCAGTTTTAATCCAATAGGAATGTGAAAAAATATGGTAAAATCTAATGGAAGTTTAATAAGGATTCAGTTAGAGTCAAACATGGTGAGCAGCTAATGAGATTCGAGTAAGAATTCCGTTTAGTTTGTTAGATTCGGTTAGATTCTGATTAGAACCATAAACATCTAGTACGAAACTAGAACTGAGAATTTTGTATGAAAATCTGGCAAGAATCTGATGAGAGATTACAGGCCTAACAATAAGCATCTAATAAATACCAAATTAGAATTTAAAATGTTTCCGTTAAGAAACTATCGGGGATCCAATGTGAATTTTACGAGAAACTTGTCGGAATCTTGTAGGAATCTTGTAGGAATCTAGTTAGTGTCTGTTTGGGGCTGAGATTCAAGTTAGAATCTAATTGAAGTCTAGTTAGCATCTATGTAGAATACACTTAGAATTATTAGAATTCATTTAGAATCTAATTAGAGTATATTTCGATTCTACGTAAGGTTCGGAAACCTATAGAAAAAAGTATATATGTTTTCAAGCACTAGGGATAAATGTAGACCACTTATCTATACGTTTACTTTAATTGCCATTATTAAATATAATGAATGTATTAACAATTAGACAGACACATATTAAAACGATGCTTTTTAACAGGTTGCTGCAATAATGCATGAATCATACTTTGCCAGACTGTCGCCTTGCATTGGCAAGAGATATTCTTATGCAACTCATTCTAGCTGGTTGTAAAGATTTTATTAATAGATCCAAATTCTTGTTCGAATTTTGAAAGAATGCACTCGAAACATTAAAGTAGAAATGATTTTAAGTACTTCAATATCTTCCATTTGACATTTATCACTTACTGGCTCGTCCAAACGCATCTTCCACATGGTGCAATCTTAAGCATATAAATAGTTTAGGCAATTTCTAACATTAATGAAAGATCTCTTTCTGGGAATGATAGATAGATACGGAAATAGAATGGTAAAAATTTGATATTAAATATATTGGAATGCAGTTAAAAAATAAGAGAAAATTCATTATTATGGACAATTGTAGTAACTTACCCTACGGGAAATTTTTATTGAAGTAAAACTTCTTTAGGCGCGACTAAGGTATAAATACGTACAAATGCAATGGAAGTGCGTTATGGCATATAAGATAAGATAAGAGTCGAGTGCCAAAGATTCGTCATTTGCTCTCGATGATATCATTTCTATACGGGTCGATTGTGATTAGTCGTCGCGTGTGTGAATAAAGATCTGTCGTTGTATGCGTAACGGCGTCAACGTTGTATGCGTACCGATATCAACAAGGAAATCGGCATAGATGAATAAACATTTTAAAGTTACATCGTAGTACAAATCTTGATTTAATGAAAAATGCCTAAATCAAAAAAATATTTTACCCTGTCTCCCGTGAATAATTATAATGAAAATAATAAAACAAATGCAGCATTTGCGCCGCGTATGAAACATAAGTTTATTGAAATAATTTCTATATTATTCGTAGTTTCTATAAATCTTTAAAGAATGAGATTATATCGCCAGCGAAAAAGTAAAAAAAAATACCATCAGTCATTGAATGTATGTTAATTTTAATTACATGAAGTTTTTCAAGCACGATTATTACATGATGAGTGAGTGCAAAAACAATATTTGTTTAAGCGTTGTTTAACATAACCCACTGTGTGAACGAATATTTACTTCATTTTTCTAACGGAGGTTTATTTCTAAATGTTAATTACAATGACAAACCGATCATTTCATATTTGAAGTATGACTTTAATTACATTATTGTTTTTAAATATTATACATATTTTTAATGCTATTATAAATATATAATTTAAATTTATCATTATATAAATGTGTATAATGTTTGACACTAATAAATGTGCGCATCACGAGTGTTACTATATTACTAATAAACATGATTCAAAATTGTTAAATGATGCATTTATTTTTACTTAAATGCCATCTTGTACAGTAGAAAAAAAGTTTTACTTCAATAGCGTGTGAACCTTACGCGCACTTTTTTTTTAAATGATTCGTTTAACAAATTTTGTACTTTATTTTAACGACAAACTCGATAACAAAACCTATAACAATTAATGACTAATATCATACTATTTATAAAAACCATTATGTGCATAGAACTCCGCACTGATTATTATAGAAAGCAAATAAAAATAATTATTTTTTTCAATCATTCCGATTTGTTTAAATATTTAACAACTGATTAATAACATTCATCAGATGGAATCTTTGCAATATTGGCGATGCGCATTTGGAACAATGCAAATATTATGCGTAAATAGCACAATAATATTTGGATGGTTCATCTAGTAAACAAATCAGTTCCTAAATACTGTTTGTACCTCTTTGTACAAACACGTGGAGCAAGTTTACGCATCAGGTTAAAGATGTAAATTATTTACGCATTTCGTGATCGTTTTGGGCATATGTTAAAATCTAATTCTCAACAGTCAAGATTTATAATTAAAGCAGTTGTTGAAACTTTGGGAAAATGCATCTTTGAAAGACTTCCGTAATGTAATTATTTACATCTATTTATTAGACATTAGGAATTATTCCTGTATATAATAACGGATATAAATGGATATATGTCACAATTACTTCGCCGCAGTTATATCCATTATTACTTAAAATGTGTATCAAAAATATATTGAAAATTCTAAATTGTTCAATTCCAATTTATTGTCATAAAAAACGTTTCTGATTCTAGTAGAATCTTGGGCAGGGCAATATTATCAACTTTCCGTAGGGTTAGTTATAGTAATGGTAAAAAATCGAAAATTTAATTTTTTTTTTATCTTCACCTAAGTAAAAATTTATGTATGCGTGTGTGTGTGCGGATACAAATTTTTATCGACGATTTCGGAAATACGGATCAACCGATTTGAATGATTTAAAAAACATTCGATTTCTATTAATAAGGAGACGTGCTGATTTGTTTTTGGACAAGGCAGGTCCAGCCGTTTCTTATATACGGGGCAAAATGTGTCAAAAATAGTAACTTAGTTTTTGAGTAAACCAGCAATTTGTCTTAAGGCACGATGCCATGCACCACTAGTTATTATTACTATCGCTACTTACAAATCTCAGAGCAGATTTAAAGCATTTACTTTAGTCTTTGAAATATTGTTATTTAAAAATCTCAGAGCAGATATTTCAGATGTAATTGAAAACTCTTTTATATTTCTTCTGAAATACACATACTCTATAAAATAGTTAATGTGCAATGAGTAATTTTTCACCTAGTAGTTTGTAAAATTAAAAACATAAAATTAATTATAACAATAATCACCTGATCTTAAAAGAACACACATTTTAATAACCATATTGTTTACTCTTTTTTTCTTTCTAAAATAATTTTCGCCATAGTTCTTGAGACATTTCTTTTCATATTTAGTAGTCCAACAAATATATACAAAGATTAGAAAATAGAAATTTATTATTAGTTTTGCTAATGTTTAAAAAAAATGCGATTTTTTCGAATTCCTCATATAAATCTCAAAGTCAATTCCTTCTTTAAAACAGTAATATTGCTTTATATTAATATTGAATTACTAAATTACTATTACCTAGTAACTTATCCAGTAAAGTAAAGGTTTACTTTAAAAATGAATTTTGATTACATATATTTGTTTTCTTTTTTTCTGCAAAATGATTTTGACTGTGAATGTTTTTTTATGTTCTCCGGTGCAATTATATAATATCTTAATTTAATTTAATGAGAATATTATCATTGAAAAAAATTAACATTTTGCTAATAATTACACTAGGGTAGGGCGGGACACAAAGGTCCAATTTGACTTTGAGCAAATATATTGTGAAAACCAAACGAAATAACACATATCACGCAAACAACTATCTGACTATGTTCAGCAAAACTACCAGCAAATTCGTTATTGGAGAAATGTTTTTTTGTGATTATCTAGAGTTGTCACTTAGCCCTTTTTACAAATAGGTCCAATTACAACTGCAGAAATATATTTGCGTCTTTAATATTCTAAATTAACATTTCTTACTGCAAAATCTCTTAAGCTGAAAACACAAATAAATTAATAAATGTGCAACAAATCTTAGTTTCTGCATACGAAATAGACTGACAGTCGTATTCTGCATGTACGAGTGTCTTATGGACGTGAATGAATTTTGGCAATCGCTCGCCAAAATATTTCGCAGTAGCATTACTTATACTTATTTAGAGTTAAATTTGAGGTCGTTTACCCATACTGACCACATGTCACATCACAGACAAAATAAACAAAGGTTTAATAATGAATCGCCAATTATTTGCATATGAAATACAGATAGTTCAAATACAGTTCAAACACTAGGCCAAAAGTCTTTTTATATAGGTTCGTAGAAGTTGATTCTTGAACTAAAAATCGTGGCTCTTTAAATAGATATTAAATTACTATATGCTGTGACATAAATATTTCTTCTGTTTTTTCTTATAAAATTCAAACAGATAAAAAAAAATTAGAAAAGAGAAAGGGAAAGGAAAGTTCAATACAAGAAAACAAAAGATTTTACAAAAATTGTTCTTTAAATGTTTTTATGCCTTTGTTCACACACGAGGGATGGTTGTGACACTAGCCCTTTTCTTCAGTCTCCCCTCCTAAAACTTATTTTATATGCAAACTTTTATTTATAAATTGAGACTTTGAATTAGAGATATTAAAATTTTCTAAGGTAAAACGTATATATTAATTTTTAATTTAATATAACAATGTTTTGTATGAAGTATCCTCAGTGAACTAAAATAGCTGATTTCACTCAATTTCTTTAAAATTTCGCGTATTAGGCCACTATTTATTCCTGACCTCGCCAAAGTCATTCATATGCGGTGTAATTCAAATATGACGTGGTGAGATTGTACAGCTATGATAATATTTATTGTACAAAACTTTTTATTTTTTCAACAAATATTACTTAGATTATTTATTCACAAAACGAAATGATGAGTGTACATCGTAATTAAAATCTAGAACGCAAAAACACTACATTAAAAATTTGAATATAACATATTTATATCATACTTGATATTTGTTTCTTCTCATAAGATCTGCCTTCTCATAAGAACGCAATTCTCGTATTTAGTTAAATTTAGTTGCACAATAATTATAATTTTTGGAAAATAATTATCATATCATATACAATATCAATAATGTATATTTTAATTTATATTTCCGAATTGTTTGATAAAATATAGTTCAATAATTCTGTTTATTGATATTTGTAATCTTGCTATATATAAAGCACTATCTTTTTACATTTTAAGAGTCTATTGAGTCTAGTTCTATTTTAAGGTACAATATTTTAAAACGTAATATCTTCAATTACTTTCAAATATAATTAACTTGTGTTTACGTCCAATATAAAACAAATTATTGTTTATTTATTTATTTATAGATTGTTAGTCACCCGATACGGCATTACTGATTAGAAATTTGTTTATTGAATAAAAAATATTGAAGTGCTAGGTGCGATAAAATATTAATTGTAAGTCCCAAGAACATAAAGTTTTAATCTTCACAAGGATTTTTGAATTTGGTATATTGTATAGATAATTGTACTTAAATTGTAACTGAAAATAATTTGAGTTAATATCGCAGTCATACTGTTACCAAATGTCTCTTTGAAGATTTTATATTGCAATTATAAAATAATAATAGGGTTGGGTGAGGCACAAAGGTCCAATTTGACTTTGAGCAATTTCAACCCATGATTTGCTTCTATAGGAAATTGAACTTTCTTGATGTACTATGTATTAATATATATCGTAGTATCATCGTACATGATTCAATATTTGCTAAATGACGATTTTCATACATTTGCTAATTATTCGTATCCGGGACAACTATTATAGATATTGTATGTCTAAAAAGCATCTGTTGAAATCGCTTTTTCATTAAATATTCTAAGAATACAAAAAATACACTGTATTAGTCATCGGGTCTTGAAAAGAATATCTTACTTGTTCAGTCCACTTGAATACATCATAATATTAATTATAATACCGATTTATTTGTAAGGAAGACGAGGCCAAGACTTGATTGAAGATGAAGTTCAAGGAGAAGTAAAAAATGTTTAAATCTTATTATATTTCGTTAATTATTATCAAAATATTGTATTAGTCTATGCGCTCATTAGGTTTGGTCTAAAAAAAAAGAAACAATAGAACAAGCAGAAAAGCGTTCTTCTGTATATAACAGATTTGGGATATTGTTGATCCAGTGATTGTTAAAGATTTATATAATATATATGATTAGAAAATTTTTATATCAATACACACAAATATAGCACAGCTATTTTGGAATGGAAAGCAACAATTAAGGATTTATTGAAACTGGAAAGCCAATATTATGATATTTTTATATTTCTAGTAGATTCTAGCTCATTATTTTATATGAACAGATTGCAGAATTAATAAAAAAAAAATATGATGCAATTTTTTTCTTTCCGAAAGACTATTTAGCTATGTTTTAAACGACTTGTACTGTACTTGATACCTGCTCTATACTATACTATCAAATTTTTTAACAAGAGTCTGAAAAAATATCTATTATTATTACGGCTTGCTTATGAATTAATAAATAAGTAAAATAAATTTATTTTATCTTATTTTACAAAATTTTCTTTTATTGTCGGTCAATGTTTGATGCCAGTTGCATGTTTTTTTTTTCAAGTTTTCAACGCGTTGCCAAGTCGGACATTTGTTCTCGCTCTCCTATTATATTATCATGGGCTAAGGTCGCGTTTACATGACCACGGCTTTATTAACTTCCCGTAGGGTAAGTTATTGTAAAGGGCCGAAAATCGGAATTGAAAATTTTAACATTTCTCGACGTTTTGAAGGTTTCTGAACGTTTTGGCATACCTCAGAAAAAATGGATGTGTGTGTGTGTGTGTGTGTGTATGTGTGTGTGTGTGTGTATGTATGTATGGATACAAATTTCCAGTCACGTTTTAGGGCGCACGGATCAACCGATTTGAATGGTTCAAAAAACATTCGATTCCTATTAACGGGGAAAAGAGCTGATTAGTTTTTGGCAAAGGCAGGTCCAGCCGTTTCGGAGATACGGAGCAAAGAGTGCAAAAAATAGAAATCGAATTTTTGAGAGAACGGAGTATCTGATTTGAATGCTCTAAAAAACATTCAATTAGTAATGATTGGTAGAAGTGCTTATTAGTTTTTGGCAAAGGCAGGCCCAGCCATTTCGAAGATACGGAGCTAAATATGTAAAAAATGGCAGTTTTTGAGAGAACTAAGGGTCCGATTGAAATGATTCAAAAAACTTTTTGCTTGTCCTAACAAAATAATTGATTTTGGATTTTTTTTTTTTTTTTTTTTTTTAGTTTTTTGTACATCGAAAATATTTCAGATTTTATTTTTAATTCTGACTATAGTTCTAATATACTTTACAAATAATTTCAACTCTGCAATTCAGTTTATATAATTCTCATAAATATTAGATAATGTTACAATATTTATAATAATCTATTTTAAAACATTCAGTATTCCAGCAATTTGTCTTAAGGCACGATGCCATAATTGCCTCAAAACAGAATTCCACTTACAGCTAGTTTTAGATTTAATTTGATATAATAATGAATAAAAAAATATAAGCTTGGTTAAAAGTCTTACATAATATCAAAACTACAATTTCATTGAAATCATATTTTATACTTTGTATAATTGACTAATATGATAAATGCAAAAGTGTGCAATTTTCTATAGTCAAATACTATAATTCAAAAATATACTATTATTTTTCAGAATTAAATTAAACAACTTACATTCATTAATTTTGTAAAATTAAAATAACAACAACTTTATTTAAATTTATTCCAATGCATATACCTAATATTATAATATATAAGCCTATTCGTCTAAATACTTATTTAAGAGTTACTTTTATTTTATTAGTAAGGACTCCAGTTTTAATTATTATGTAGAATAGGTGACAAATTCAATACTTCACATATAAATTTGACCACATGTAACTTCAATATAATCATAGTGTTTGGACGTATTTTTATTTTATTATATTAGCCATGAACGAGGCAAACTTCATGGCATTGAGCTTTTACACCGAATGGTTGCCACTGTAGAGGGAATTTGGATTGGACTTATTTTTCTCACTTCTAAAAGTAAAGTCCGCGTAACAACATATGTAATAAATCATCAATAAATATATCTTCTTCAATTAAAACTTAGTGACAAATCATAAAGTATACCAACCAATGAGTGTTTTCATACAGTCCACAGCTACAAAGGTTAAATTATAACCTAACAACCTGAGTCATCGATGGAGATACTTAATACGCATATGCGCATATTAGGAATATAATATATTTACATTAACATATAAATAATAATATTAACATTTTTGAAATGT
Source organism: Ctenocephalides felis (assembly GCF_003426905.1). NCBI lineage: Eukaryota > Metazoa > Arthropoda > Insecta > Siphonaptera > Pulicidae > Ctenocephalides > Ctenocephalides felis. The sequence continues at coordinate 31,908,344 of NW_020538040.1, forward strand.
ATCCATGCGAACCTAGCCTTACCGAAGTGAGAACAAATCTGAGCACATGTGTTCTTGTGACTGACTGTGACCGCATCTGAACACATTTCGCTACAGTAACGCTAAATTTACTCAAAAGGCGATTAAGTTTTACTGTAAATTGTATTTTGATAAGCTGTTATAGACATAATATACAACATGGTTTATAAATAAATATAATCTGATAAAAATTTGCGGAAGATAAAGAAAATTCTGACGTTCCGGCAATTCCTGCTAATCTTCAGTAAAAAGTTCAACAGTTACTTCTGCAAAAGTTTATCGATGAACTGTTATGGCTTATACCAAATTCACATAAGTTTATTCTGGTAACAATTTCATTCAAAATATGTTTCTGATCATTTTTTTACCTGTATTTATTCAATAACCGGCGTGAGTTTAAGTTCTCATGAGGTAAATGAGCCTTTTCAATTATTTCATGTATTCATTGTAGTGAGGGGTTGCAAAGTTTAGAAATACCTAGAGCATAAATCCGTTAAATTTTTTGCAATATTAGATCTTAATTATATTGAAATAAATGCAAAATAAATTAACAATGATTATCCGAGTGGAATATCTACCTTTTCTGCTGATTACTTTATTGAAGAACTTGTTGGAACTAAAAGCTTTTGAAGTATGGACTTTGGGGTCCAGATAGAACATATTTGACTAAATTATAAAACAAAGACGGTAAAGCCTCTTTTAAAGTTGCAAAATACTCTCATAAATGTTTTTAATAGATTTATGAGTAGATGACTTTGACAATGGCAGTTTTGATGATGAAGATTATGAAATTTTAATATGCATTTTCAAACAATACCAATATTATTGAAAAATCAAATTTATTACATTATTGGAAGATTTTTATATTGAATCGTTTTACTGATGTTTTATCCATTTTATCGATCTTCCTTACAGTTTTTTGTCTATCTGAAAATCGTTAAAATATAAAGTCCATAAAAACGCATATCTAATACAGACAAATCTATTTCGTATTTCATTATTCAAAAATTCTATCCTTAATACCTGAAAAGGTACGACAGACAGGTCGATAGTATAGATTTCTTAGAATATTTGGCTTAGTGTTTGTGTGTCACTGAAAAAAAAACTTATTTGTAAAAAGATTATATGTAGGATTTTATACATTTTTCAACAAAAATCTGTAGAATATTCAGATGTTTTTTCTTAATAAATTGTTGCAGTTGAAGTAGAATTATGAATAAATAAATAATAAAACGTTTTAAAAATCAAAATTATTAATGAAACTGTCATATATTACCCTGTATTTTTTTGCTAATTTAGTTTGCTTTTATATCGTGAAATATTTCGGCTGGAGCGGAAGCCGAATAAAAATAAATGTTAATTCTTGCTGATTTCATTCACATTGTTAGTCATTTCTGGGTTCTGGATAATTTTCAGAGAATTTGGTTGATCTTCAAATAAATCAGTAAAAAAAAAGTTGTAATTGTACATAAAATTTGTTAATTGGCACGTATACTTAATTGTATTAAACATAAAATAGAGACACTTTGTGCTAACTGTGACATTTTTCGACATTGTAGAGGACTTTAATCAAAATATTATTAAGATTAAATATTACTATGCTTGTTGTTACATTTTTCGATAAATTACTAATACTAAATACAATCAGTATGTACTCTCATAGTTTGGCTTTAAAGAATTGTTTTCAAAATTGACTTGATATCCTTATCGTATGTACATATTTGCAACATGAGAATGCTAATCAGTGAATAAGAAATTTTTTAATTTCCTTTCGTGTCATATCTTAGGTTTGGGTCATATTTTTTAACATTAAATAATCAATCTTTTCTTTTGATTCGGTATATCTTGGGAAACCATTTTTTATACGATGAGATGGTCCTATTTAGTTTTTTTTTGTTCCACAAGAGTCAGCAATATTTTATTAGATTTATCAGCATTTCTTTTGGATAAACCAAAGTCGTGTTTTACTTTCAATATAGGTCACTTAAATAATATTTTTGGTGTATTGGAACCAAATATGTCCTACTCTCAGTAGAGGTTATTTCTGAGCCTACATCAAGGCAAATTTATTAATATACCCAAAAGTCTCGTATTAAATTTAGCACTATCTTGTAAAACCATTTTTATGCAGTGAGATAGTATCATTTAGTTATTTTTGTTTAAAATCGTAAGCAATATTTTATTAGATTTATCAGCATTTTTTTGGATAAACCAAAGTCGTGTTTTACTTTTGAATAATAAGGGTCACCTAAATAATATTTTTGGTGTATTTGAACCAAATATTTCCTACTCATAGTAGAAGTAATTTCTGAGTCTACATCAAGGCAAATTTATTAATATACCCAAAAATCTCGTATTAAATTTCGCTCTTAACGGTATTCTATAAATACGCGAAATTAAAGCGAAACTTAAATCTATATATAACAAAACCGCATATAATTTTCCATTACCGAAACCGTGTGTTTGTCTTTTTGCTCGGGCACATAAATCAAATTCTTTAATAATTGTTTAACGAGAATCCTTGAAATAACCCCTTTTCGACAAATCCAAAACCTTGAGACGGCTCGAAGTCAAGGGTAGTTGAACTTAGCAGACTTTTATATTTTATGTCTTCTTGCGGTCGATTCAATACGGTACGGACTTTTATTGCAGTCTCTCGAAGATGAGAGAAATTCGATGGAGGATTTGGGACACCGATCGAAAAACTAATCAGGAAAGTGGTGGAAAATAATCAACAATCGTTTGTGATAAATAAGAAAAAAATATTTTTTTAACTTTCCGTAGGGTAGGCCATAGTAATCGCAAAAAAATCGAAAATGAAATTTTTTAAATATTTTACGTTTTAAAGGTTTCTGAACATTTTAGCATATCTTAGAAAAAATGGATGTATGCGTGTGATTGCTGATTAGTTTTTGACAAAGGCAGGTCTAGCGGTTTCGAAGATACGGGACAAAAAGTACCAAAAATGGCATCTTAGCTTCCGTTTTACATGATTCAAAAAAGATTTTATTTGTATCGACAAAAAGAAGAATTGCTCAAATTTTTGGAGAGGCAGGTCTAGCGGTTTCGGAGATCGAGTAAAAAAGGAAAAAAAATGTCATTTTGGGGTCGAAAATGATCATTAGACATATGCACATCAAATTAACAGATATGTTGTAGACATTTTATTAATAAGTATAAATTATGTTTATATTCTTATGGTTTTTGATTCTGATCTCGATCATTAATTATGTGCTACATAATTTTTATAACTAAATTAATACATAATTATAGTGACTATGACATAACTAGTTATTAGTTTTATCATAGTGATTAGTACTGATTAGTATCATAGGTATTTTTAGTGCTTTGTGAGCTCTGAGCATTGTGTAATATTTTTTATAAATTAGCATTATATGCAACCCAGTGGTTATCCTTTCTCTTTGTTAGTAGATTTTATTAAATTTATATCTAATAGTGATAATATAAATGTGCAGCATGCCTCATAAGGTATTTTACTTGAAATTTTCGTTTTTATTTTCACAAGTTGTTATTTTATAAATTACAAGCTTTTTGTAAAAACATTCAGTAATTGGGGGCCTAATAGTAGATTTTTATAACGCAACTTATATCATATTTAATTGAGAAATAAGACGGATAAGCATTAGAAAATTACAAAAAATAATTAATTTATAACAATTATGAACTAAGTATATACTTATGGGTTGATTATGTAAGTTTTTTTTTCTAATCTAAAAAATAATGGAGATCTCACAATCCTGTAGCTAAAAATTTGCATGATAAAATCATTTCTGATTATGTTTAAGTTTCAAAATATTTTTGTTTTGGGTGATTTTTTTGATGTTGTCTTTTGCTTTTTAAATTGGAATCATATTTTTAGATCTATAATTTAAAGTGAAAACTGATGTAACTGCTGCTTGATATGAAGTGTGGTTTGCAAGAACAAAACAGTTTGATCAACCACAAAAATTATGAGAATAATTTTATTTTGAACTGATTGATTTGTTCATCCTCAAAAACTTTTCCACTTCATATACAATTTGTTGCAAGTATAAAACTATTTACTATAAAAAATATTGTTAGTTGCAATGTACAATGTACTGATTTTATTAAGTATAAAATATAAATAACTTTTTGTCTTACTATCTACATAAAATCGAGCTTTTTATATTTTCTGTTTTGGTTTTTTAAACTAAGGAAGTGTTTTACACTTTGAAAAATAAATGTTACG
>NW_020538040.1:31913592-31931557 GCF_003426905.1 Ctenocephalides felis
AGTAATGTTCCTCATTTATCTTCAAATAGAAACAAAAATTTTATAATATAACTATGTCCTAATACCAAAGGATTAAGGAAGTAATGTCCTATAAAAATTTCCAAAAATTACAGAACATAATCTAACAAATAATGAATCAATTTAAATAAATTTACAGAATTGTACAGTTATTATATTATATTATATTATCATTGATATCTGAAGCATCAAATTTTAATCCCATAGAAATAAATCCCATACTGAATCAATTTAAATGAATTTACAGAATAATTAGTTATATTGCGATTCATATCTGGAACTTCAGATTTCAATCCCATAGCTCTAACCACCAAACCACGAGAAAGAATAATAAAGGTAGTATATATTTATAATTCGATGTTCCATGAAGTAACTGCTTTTTTTATTTGTGTGGGCAAGGTTGTGAGTTCGAGCCACCGCTCTGAATAATCTGACATCATGCAGTAGTGATGTCAATTTTCACTTAAAAATATAGATCAGGAACAATGTTTCAATTGAATTCGCCCAGTTCTGGCACTGCGGTGTGCAACGGCAATGGGAAATCTCTCACACTATTCTTCTCTGAATCGTTGAGAAGTAGTTTAACTCAGCTCATGGATCTGCCCTAAAGCAGTATTATCCATTATTATTATTTATTTATTCATATTTCATATTTAATGAAAGAAGCTTGTATGTCCGCAATTCAATGAGTATGTATGTATCTAAAGATTAGGAACCGCCGAAGTCCTCGTCCACCATCTCCAATCGAGCTTACTTAAAAATATTACGCCACCGCCGGAGCTTTCACGGGCAAGTTCTGGAACCTTGAACTTAAAAAGCTCCCAACAATATTACAACGGACTCGATATTGTTTGGTATCGCGACACGCGATGTGTTTCTCATCCGAAACGGTCAAGTTCATGTCTCATTTCACATTAAATCGATACTTGGCTTGCTCTAGAAGTTCTAATTTCTGAATTTCAAATTGGATTTAAATAAATAATTATGAAGGCAATTAAGGGAACGTGTAGGCCATATTATCGCAATTTATAAAACGCGGTCGATATGCAGTTTAACGAGAGTGGGTTCTAACGTGTTATTAGAACGATAGCAAAAGTACTATCAAAAACATAACATTAAAACATTCAGTAGCCTATCCTCATGTCCAATAGATATGAAGCAGTATATTAGATTTTAACTTGAGATCTCAAATAAAATTGGCCTTTCGTGAGCATTTTTGCACATATGTGGGCATAGCTGTAGTGGCAACATGCCTCTTGCAAGTAAGAGGAATTCGAAGGGTGCAACCCTTGTATTGTGTACAGAAAAAAAATGTTTGCCTAAAATAAGACAAAAGAGTTTAACTCAACACAAGAATCTTACTTCAGTAAAGTAAACATTAAGCATTTATCTATTAATTTAACTGGTTAAATTACACTGAAGTTCCTTCTTTATTTCAACAAAATATTTACAACTGTCCATAAAGAATATTCAGTCAATATTTTGGTGATCATAAATACAGAAAGAGTCCATAAAAATACATTAGTATATAAATAGTGAAAAAATGCTCATTTACACTTTTTCTTGTGAAAAAGTATTGTAGACGTTCAGCTTAAGGGTTGCTTTCTTAATGAACTTGCGTTCAGAGAGACAACTTTTTTATTACAATTATATTCTAAATATTAAATACCCAGCAAATTTCTTTTATATTATTGATTAAAAATTCTAATAAAGTAAAAATAAATGAATATTTAAAAAAATAACTTTGTAAATAAATTTATATCAAAGAAAGAAAAATTTGCATAGAGACTTAATAACCTTAATAAGTCAACAAACAATTTTGGTACATGTTTTAGGAGGCTTTAATTATTTGGATGAAGTTCATAAAATTCTCTAAACCTTTGGAAAGAAATTTTAGTGAAAAATATGTTAAATCGGAAGCATATTACTATAAACCCAATAATAAATAAAAATAATATTTTATGACGAAAGAAAAAGAAATTTTACTCATATATGTATGCACATGCAAATCTTTTATTGTTATTATATCGAGAATATTGAAGAAATAGTGAAATATGTTTGCCAAATTATATATATATATATATATATATATATATATATATATGATAAATATGCACTACATTTAGGCAAATTATCAAGTTCATTTGCTACTATTAGCAGACCAGTTATTAAACTCTTAAGTAAACAAACTTTTGCATTTGAATAAAAAATGAATATCGTTATCAATAGTTATCAATATTGAAGAAAATGCGTTGTGCAAAACTTTTAATTTTTAAAACAATGCACACAAAATTAATACCATTTTCAGTAATTTTTCATACGTAGATTTTTATCGAGCAAGTGAAGAAATTTTTATATAAATCAAATTCAAGATATGATACACAATAAAAAAAAATCAATTAAAAATAATAAAATAATAACTATTCTGTAAATGAATAAAGAAAAATGCATCTCTAAATTTGAATTTTAGGACTGGCTCTAGATAAAAACTTGGTATAGTAATCACTAGTTCCGGGTTTGATACACACCGATATCAAGCAGTAGTGATATCAGTTTTTTACTTGAGATCACAAATGTAATAAATAAATGTGAAAATAGCATTTCGGTGCATTACTTTAATATATATTAACTTCAGTATTAAAAATATATCTAATATAATTTCATCGAAAAAAAGTTCAACTACTGGGTTACTTCATAAAACACTAACTTGAGGAATTATATTTGATAAAAATGAATTGATTTTTATATTATTACTTATCTCAAATTTTTAATTTGAATTCTTTATTCAAAATGACATTTTTTATATACATATATTTATTTGGCCTCGCTTATTCTGAACCTTAACCACCTACATCATTACTTTTTGCCATTCTATACTATCTTTTACATTATATACAATCTCTCTTTCTCTCTATCTCTCTACCTCTCTATATCTATCTCTCTCTCTACCTCTCTATCTCTCCCTCTCTCTCTCTACCCCCCTCCCCCCCTCTCTCTCTATCTGTATATATACATATATTCTTTACTATACATTTTTTTCTTTTTCATCTTCTACATTCTTTAGTCTCTTCTAATCTTCTTCTATCTTCTAACTTCTAATTCCATTTACCTCCTATCTTCTTTATTTCTTCATTCTTCTTTTCATCTTCGCGTGCGCTAATATTCTTCTCCTTATTCCTAATTCAACTCAACTATTCGAATACTGTAATTTTTAATCTAACAATACAATGACATAATCTTTACAATATTTATTATTTTGTAGTTTCAGTAATAAGTAAATAAATATTCAATTTGCTTATTACGTAATGTACAATAATAGTACAATAATAGTACAATTATTGATAATATTTAAAAAAAAAGCAAATGAATAAATTTAAAATAACTACGTCAGCATAGATAATTTCAATGTATGTAGATAATTCGTATTGAATTCTAGTACTCTATTTTGAAAAATTCAAGAGCTCACTTTATACAATACTTTTTAACAAGAAAATCTAGTGCAATTCAGATATAGATTACAATTTTTAACAAAACCCATTGTTTAAATACTTTATTAATCAAACTTGCGTAACTCGATCGATTAAAAAAATTGGTTAATACGTAGATATTCATATAACAATGACCGATTTCTTCGATAGTACAACAAATTCATTATCGAGGTTGCAATATTTCAAGAATGAGATTAGCTAATTAAAAGCGGTTTTCTTAATGAGCAAATCTAAAAATTATCTTGTTAAGTTATCAAACTCTTGTTTTATTTCGATAATTAATCTTCGGAACATATCATGGAAGCAATTAACACACAATGACTGATATGTTTTAAAGATTAAAGATATGATTTAAAAAATTACACACGCGCCACGTGAGTATTGAAATTTTGGGTTCATTTTGGTAAAAAAAAAATTAATACGCAATTTCCAATGTTGATATTTTTCGGACATTAGCATTTGTGATAAGGCAGGTGATGAAATTTGCAAAAAGTTGAAGGCTGTAAGATTAAAATCGTTTTGGTAATATTTATTTATAAAAATGAGATCTTGATGTAGATTTGTATTGTATTTTGTAAACGAATGTTGTTAAAGATCAAATTCTGATAATATGAGGAATAATTAAATCAAATCATCAAAATAATAAATAAAAATATTTATTATTTCATGTACATAAATTTAATAATAATAAATAATTAATTCAATGAATCAAAATGTAATGATCTACAGATCATGTTAATGTACGGCGCTGGCTGAAAGCAATAATTGGAACTTGTTCGAGCAATAATACTTCATCTTTCTCCCTTTGGACCCTATCTCAAAATCAGAATAGATTAGCTGTTATGAAAACTATCACAAGTCAGCCCTATTAGATTAATTCTAATAACAAAATCATTAAATATGGATGGATTAACCATTGGGTTACCATCTAAAAAATACGAAGTAAGGAGAAGTTTCAGCCCAACAGCTCATAGGACGTAAGGTTCTGATTGCTGTTAAAAAAATATTCAAAAAAAAAAAAATGATAACTGTCACTGGCACAACCGTACCCAGTCTCCCCTACTATTACTTTATATTAAAATTTTATTTTTTAATTAGAAAATTTCTCTTATTTACAATATTTTAATTTGATTTTATATTAAGAAACCATTTACAGTTACTGAAATAAACTCAATCACTAGTCGTTTTTTTATATATTTTTTTCTTTATATATTTTTTTTCATAAATATATTGTTATATATTTATTTATTATATTTTTCGATTTATATTCATATATTATACTTCAAAAAATACCAAAAAGTATTTTTTAAACTGTTTCCATTATAAATTGGAAATTAGCTCAGGCATAGTCAGAAGTACAAGAAAAGGCAAACTGATCATCCCAATATCATAGTAAAAAAATGGTTAGATCCAAATCCTAACAAATCCATTCTATATTTTTTATTTATCATCACTATCAAGCTACATCAAAGAACTCTGTTATATTGCTTCTGTTTTATGAGCAATAAAAATTACAATAAATGCAAATACAAAAATTGGTTAATATTATATTAAGTCATAATGACAAAGCTTCCTGCAAGGTATTTCCAAATTTAAGTGGACACTTAAAAAATTGAAATTTGATCAGCAATTTATCACATATCAACTTCAATCGTATCAATAACTATCGATATTTTATCTTGACGTCATGCAATGGCACGTGCAAATCGTAAATCGATTTAATATAATAATAACATCGTAAAATTGAAAATATATATCCGAAACGTTAAGCAATGTTTTCATGAACCAGGGAGATTGATAAAATTTTACTATTTGATTGTAATTTTAGCGTAAAAAATAGCCATAACCACCTAGAAGTCCAGATTTGTCATCATCAGATGTTTTTAATAAGATGTCTCAAATTATCCCTGAAACTCTTCATACCCTGTTGGAACTAAAATTTAAAGTAAATGAATGTAAAGCCTGCAATCGATATTTTTTAAATAACTTAAAATAAAATAAGATTATTTTTCGTAACGTATCAACGCTGTATTCTTAATACAGGAAAAAAAATTGAGCCAAAAAAAAGTTTTATTTCCAGCAGGTAAAAAATTGGACAGTCTATAAATCTATAATATCCCTATTTCCCCATTTTCATGAATCCACAGCTTTATACTAATTTATCGAAACCAAAATATTTTATTTGGTTAACGATCAAATTCATCAATTCAAATTACAAAGTTTACACCAAATGTTTTCTTAATGTCCAAGATTTATTTAGCTTTTGGATACCGATGCATCCTGCAATGAAAATCGGTAAATGTTTATTTTGCTGTCACATAATGTATTTTGATGATAAATATATGGGTAATGAATTTTCTTGAATATATTTTCGAAAGCGTTTATGTGCTCGGTATGATTTGTGAAGAAATAAAATTAATTCGCTTTGGGATAAGTAAATATATAACATAGGATATAAAATATATACTATAAAATTATAGATGAATGAAAATATATAGTGTTAAAGAAAATGATGTATTTGATTTCATATTATTCAAATAAATCACTCGATTTGCAATATTTGTGGTATTTATTAATCTAATTATACCATTTTATATGCATTATTTTATTAGAATAATGAAAAGCTAATCAAAGTGAGAACTCTACATATGATCAATCTAATAAAAACTAATCTAGAATAAATGTATATTAAATATGAAACTTACGAAAATGTTAATATTCAGTGATTTAGATATATTTGTCACAAGATATTTAATTATTTGTCAATAATTTAAATTTTGCAACTGAAATCATCAAGTTGATTATAGACTTTGGAATTACGTTCAGTAAGATTTACAGCTGTTGCATCAGATTGCAATGACACTTTTATTTTATTGATTAAATATTCTAATAATAACTCCAGCTTTGTAAATAAATTTATATCAGAGAAATGTATAATTTGCCCAAAGTCTATCTTAACAAGTCATCAAATGTAAAGGCTTCAAATATTTTAATAAAAAGCATAAAATGCGCTGGACTCTTAAGAAAATTTATTAGGATACGGCAGAAACATATTACTATAAAAACAAAAACTACATATAAAATTTAAAAAAAAAGTTTTACACATACGGGTACGGCGGAGCACAAAAGTACAATTTGTCTTTAATCAATTAGATTGTGAAAACCATGCTAATTATGTAACAACAGATAACATATCAAACGAACAACTATCTGACTATATTCAGTAAAGCTCCCAGATAATTCATCATTGTAGAAATGTGTTTTTTTGCTGTTTTTCAAAATTTGTCACTTTTATCCCATAGGCGTAAAGATCCATTATCAGTGTCACATTTTTTGTAGGAATAACACTGTATATAACCTTCATCTAGTATTTGGTCAGAAATATTAATTAGCAGAGTTGGAACAACTATTTACTTATTCTATATCTCTTGTAAAAATGCCTTTTTTAACTTAATTTACTTCTTTCTTTACGATTTTTTATTGCTTACACTTTTACCAGGGTAAAGGTTCAGTTGGTCCCTATTACCGCATCCACTAAATAAGATTTTAAAGAGTTTATACAAAAAAACTGTTGAATCAAACTTAAAATTAACAATACATCTTATAAAACCATTAATTAACGTATACTTATATTAAGGTCTGGTAAACTAAACAACAGTGCTCACAACCAAAAAAACTAACAAAGGAATAAAATACTTTTGTTATGAATTTTAAAAACATAGGCGTTTATCTCCCGATAGTATCGTCGTAAGAATTAAGGTGATGTCTGGTTATACATCTTTTTCCCTCTACTTTTAAATATTGTTGTTAAAAAATTAGAAACTTCACTTGTTTTTGAGATATTAGTGGTGTACCCTTTTACCCGCTCCGCTCTACCCTATATAATATGTATGCAAGTAGAACAACATACAATAATCTTATCTTATATACAAAAATCATCAATTTCTTCCATAACTCATATCATATCGCAAGGACCTCGTTTCGTATTCATTGAGAACAATAACTGTCATTAATAAATAAATGTCATGTCGTCATAAATGTTTAGTTTAAAATCACGCCATCATCATTACAAACATACATATACCCATATATATTCAAGTTTGCGAAAAAATATTCAAATGTATGGTTTCAAAAGATTAATTGCTAATATTACTAAGGTCAGCATTGCGGGTCAACAGTTGAATTCCTGACTCTTGAATGAATGAATGGAATAAGAGTCAGAGCTAACATATAAACTGGGAACAATCTCTGGCTGACGCATTCATTAGTAGAGGATATAGTACTGAGAATATTATTATAAGATGACATGCTAATTTGATATGGAGAATTATGAATTTTACCACCTACACTGCACTGCCCTTTTGGTATAAACAACTAACTCTACATGGTTACTTGGAGGAAACTGTTTGCGAGCATTTCAAGTCGTCAAGAATTCATCTTAAAATTCAATCATAACATATTGAATAATTAGATTAATATATTATATACATAAATATTTATAACTACAAAAAATCATTAGGTACTTATTATATCAATCATCATCAACAACAAACATCGACAACAAACTAACGTACCTACACAAACCTATTTACGCCACGTTTTATTACATTAATTCTCCAATTAATCAATATTGCTTCTAAAAATAATTTATATACAAAAATGGCAATCTGCTCAATTAACTCGTCGTAAACAACAATTTAATATGATCACCCATATGTCCCAAAAATACTTTATCAACTGCGTTGTACGCAAAGTGCAAAAGCGGATCACAAATATATTATCATCAATTGTCGATTGTGTGAAAATATTATTAATCGCTATCGATATTAGAAAACTATGTTCTCTATTTTCATTCAGAATACGTCAATAGTCGCTTTGTTTTCGGCCGAATCATCATGACAATAAGACTGGCATTAGTACTGATATAATTTAATGGATTGATAGATGAATTGGGAAAGAGATTTCATTGTTCTTAACGTGAAATGGACTATGGAAATTGATCAAAGTGCATTATAGTACGTAATAGATTTTTCATTAATTTATAGTAATGTTCAATATATAATAATTTGCTCTGATAATGGATTTGGTACTTGAAACGTACTCTTTGGTTTAAACACGTCAATTGTTGGTATGACGTACAAGAAAACTTAAAATTTAACAAATCTATATATATATATATATATATATATATATATATATATATATATATGGTTTGGTACTTGAAATGTAGTCTTTGATTTGAATACGTCATTTGAATTTTTTTAATTTTTTTTTTTTGACTATTTGGGTACCTTGCAGTTCTGGTTCTTTAGACTATTTCCAATTGTTTTTTCAAAGATTCAAAGATTCAAATGCTCTAACGCAAATTTGGACTAGCGAAATTGTTAACATAGTTTTTTTTCAAATACTCAGCTATTGTATTAAAAAAAAAAAACAAAAAAATATTGTTTACAAGTAAAATAGGTGTGCCCGGATTTCTGACATCTCTGACATTTATTTTTACAAGTTATTACCACCAAGAGCGCTATTTCTTCTTTTTTCTTTTTCCAATAAATGGACGTATGTTTGACTTTCCGAATTTACTAGAATGTTTTAAAGTTTTATTCGAATTTTCTTGAATATTCTCTTTTATTAAATATATTACTTTCGAAGCAGGAAATCTGACAATTAGCACAAAACTAACGGTTCATTTTTCTTAAAAATCCGAAAGTTTACGTGAAAAACTAAAAAGAATACAATAGTAAATACAATTTTATGAAACTTAAATAAAATTACTTTTTTTTAATAAAAGTGAGTAGTGATTTTTTGCAAAGGTTAATATTTTCATAGAATATAGCATTGTAACTCGTAACTGTTTTCACACGTAATTGGGCAAAAGATGGTTTAGAATGTACAAGATGTTTCTATATAGAATAAATTAGTTCATTTTTAATGCTGAGATTTTATGATGTTTCAGGCACTTGAAGTCATATAAACTGTCAATAGAGCTTTTAGCAGGTAAAGCAAGCAGAAGGATGATATATTTCTAATTTGATGCAGCAATTCCCGAAAATACATATTTTTACTTTTAAACATGTTTTAGATCTATAATTTTAAAAATAGAAATAATGCTCGATGTCAGTTTGTTCGAGGTGTTAATCAAATATAGAACCTTGGGTTGCAAGTCCAAAGCTCTTATCACAAGATCACAAAAAGTGCGAAGTACACTTAATATGTAAACTTACAAAATTATAATTATGAAATTTTCGTAATTTTCGCACCTGTTGCAATGTAAATATTAAAAACTAGTTATTTCTTGTAATACAAAGCGATATTTTGCTTTAGCTGTCTCCTTTTCCTGGACTTACGCAATACCTGACCTTACATTCTTAATAAATTAGTAAATATTTAATTTGTGCAATAATTTTGTATATCTGACAAGTATTGTGCATTCATATTACAATATTTATAAAACACCATTGTTCTTGCAACAATGAATTTGAAAATCGTAAGGTATAAAATTCATACAAGCGACGAAATTTTTCTATTGTCACATATATCTTAATATGAATTTGTACAGGTGGTTTGATTAGCAACTTTTACGAGCACTTACGTCTCATTATAACAAATGTTGTAAATTATACTTCGGTGTCCTTGTGTAATAGAAAACATGAAATAACCATTGTACGATATTATAATAAAACAATCGGTGGACCGCATGTGACATTTTCAATGTGCCCGACAGCCACGAGGCTAGGCTGTGGCTTCACCATTAAAAAATACACGTGAAAACGTTTTGTAACCAGAAGTTTTGATATAATGAAACATATTTCGGTGAAATCAGGCCTTTTGGTTCATTTCCGAATATTTCACAAAAATGCATCTGGATAATTCACCAACAATCTAAATCAGTTTGATGATTTAAATTGGTCAATTGATTTTTCATTAAAACTCAGGTAAATTAGAAAATTTGAGAATAGTTTCATATCAGATATTATATTATACTAGCTGGCCCGACAAACGCTGCCCGATTTTAGGCATAACACTTTAAGAGAATGTTTTTCTTATAAATTTGGAAGCATTAAGCCCCTGGGAGCAATAAGTTCGAAAACGTCCATGTTAAGGACACTCTAATATATATATATATATATATATATATATATATATGCATATATAAAGCATCTCTATTTATATTCATATATATTTTATTATTTATTTATTTATTTATAAAGTTTGATATAAAATGAAGTTCAAAATCCCAATATAAATAATTGTTTACCAATCTCACCCTATGGCACGTGCATTTCAAACGTCAGAAAGTAACTATATTAATTAAAGTGGAAATACAATATCGGAAAATGATTTACGTGTTGTTTATATAAACAGCAATCTGGCTAATTTAATATCATAGAGCTTATATTGCAACCGACGATTATAATTAATGATATATTTTCATTTATTGATACATAATTAAAACTTAATTAATTACACTAATGAATTTTGAAGTTGGCGCTTTTGAATGTGAAGTAAATAATATTTTTGCATATGCGCACACAAAGCGTTATACAAAATTATAGGAAGATAATTGAATTCGTTTGAGTGATAATTAAATACAGGTTTATTGTTTGAAGTAAAAAATTAGAGTAAAACCAAATTAGAGCGCAAAAGTTTTTTTTTTCATGAATTATACAAACAGATTAATTTGACTCTATAAATTAAACATAAACAAAATTTAAAAAAACATATATAGTAAAAAAATTCCGGTTGTGCAATTCACATTAAAAAAGGGTATTGATGGTAAAAAATAGAGCTAATTGGTTACTTTCAAAGATTAGCACTCAATATAAAATCTCGTTATTATTTATATCAAAATCAACTTGAATTGTAGATATATTTAATAACATAAATATTTAATTGCTAATATATTGTGCATCATTTCGCAAATATGGAATTTAAAAGTTAGAAATATGAAGTTTACCAACATTACTCCAAGGCAAAATAATATAAATACAATATAACTTATAATTAACTCTTTCCCCACAAGTGTCACACATCCAGTGAAACATCCAGCGTGAAGACATCCAGCGTGTCGACTTTTGCTTTAAGACTACATAGTTCAGTTATTGCAAATTCAAATTTGTTATTGTAAATTTTAGTTCTATAGAACTATAAGATCATAGAACTATAACTGTATAATAATAACTATAAGATAATAGGACTATAAGATCATAGAAACTATAAACTTGATAATAACTGAAAAATCTTAATATGTTATGCAACTAGTACATTGACGGCTTCCTGGCTTGTACAGCAGTGTCGTTCGCGAAATGGTTTAATACAATGTGACATAATATAAAGAAAATAATGAAAAAATGCATAAATTAAAAAATTGCATAATGAATAATAAACAAGCTATGTTATCTTTATTAGAATTGACACCCATCAAAATGTTTTAGCCAGCCAAGGGTACTTGAAAACCCAAGCCACCAGACTGAAGAGAAAATTACACACTGATATCATTTAGGTATTTTGGGATATTTTTCTGTTCATTTCTTTGTTTTTGTTTAATATAATACTTCTAGTAATTCCCGGTAGGAGTATCTATTATAATTAAATTATAATGTTATTATTCCTTTACTATTGTTAACAATCTCTGCCCATTGCTATATCTGACAAATGTCAGAATAAATTGAATTAAAATCTACTAAAAGCATATGTATTATATGTTTCCAAGTGAAAATAGCCCTTGCCCGGCATTGCTGCACCATAAAAAGTCAGCCCCATTAGATTAATTCTAATAACAACTAGCTGTAAGTGGAATTCTGTCTTAAGGCAATTAAGGCATCGTGCCTTAAGGCAAATTGCTGGAACTTCCCGTACCAAAAAATTATTATTTTTTTAAAAACGATTAACATTTTAAAAAAAAAATTACTTTGAAAAAATAAGATTTTTGAGAAACTAAAATTGGACAAAAAATTACTTTTTTTTGAAAAAAAAATTTTTTTTAAAAAAAATTTTTCTTAAATTTTTTTTATGTTTTTTTTTTTGAAAAAAAAAATTGTCTTTATTTTGACATATTGGGAAGATCTGAACTTTTTTTCAAGCAATCGTACTGCTTTAACTGCATAGGGACAAAATATAAAGCGCGTAAGCGCCGCGTCGCTGTCTAACGCATAAGCATTGGTACGGAACCCATAGAAAAATAAAAGTTAACAAATGTAACTTATTGTTAAAATCTCTATAAAATATCTGATAATTTGATGTGCATATGTCTAATGATCATTTTTGACCGCCAAACTGCTCATTTTTTTTTTTTTTTCCTCCATATCTCCAAAACCGCTAGACCTACCTTCATGAAAATTTTATCTGTTTTTCATCTTGTCAATACAAGTGAAATGTTTTTTGAATTATTCAAATCCGACGCTCCGTTCTCTTAAGAACTGAGTTACCGTTTTCGGCACTTTTTGCCCCGTATCTTCGGAACGGCTAGACCTGCCTTCGCCAAAAACTAATCAGCACGTCTCCTTATCAATACGAATCGAATGTTTTTTTGAATTATTCAAATCGGTTGATCCGTGTTCCCGAAATCGTCGACGAAAATTTGTATCCGCACATACATACACACACGTACATACATACACACACATACACACACACACACACACCCACACACATACATCCATTTTTTCTAAGGTATGCCAAAATGTTCAGAAACCTTTGAAACGTAAAGATATATAAAAATTTCATTTTCGATTTTTTTGCGATTACTATAACTTGCCCTACGGAAGTAAAAATCATCAAATATGGTGGATTAACCATTGGGTTACCATCTAAAAATACGAAGTAAGAAAAGTTTCAGCTCAACAGCTCATAGGCGTAAGGTCCTGATTGCTGTTAAAAATATTAAAAAAAAAAAAACAAAAAAAAACATATGTATCAAAAACTGTATTGAACAAACTCTTTCGCATGTTAAAACTAATCCTTAGTTATGATTTTTATCCATTACAATTCCTCAATGTTCAATATCATAGATGGCAATCGAACGAGACCGACGTCCTTGTCCACAATTGGCACTGCGAAATACGCGGAAGCATATTTTTTGTCAAGTCATTACAACTTCGTATAGATAATCACGAATCACACATACAAACGGCCAAAAGTAGACGTTTACAAAAGAAACTCAAATTTTGTTTATTTTTACGGTATCTTGACTTTACACAGCGATCCCGTGCGTGTCACATGCATATAAAACATAACACACGACGACGTCAATTTCAACAAAACATAACATACAACGTGAAAATTTGATAATTGACATTATTAGATAGATGTCTAAATTGTAAAAATTAATATTGGAGAGTAGCGTTTAACAACAAAGTAATTAGAATTATTAAATGGTAGAAAAGCAAACTCGTACTCTTTCATAATGAATGTACGTTCTGCTGATGTGAGCTTGACGTAGCTCCTCTATAAGAGCTTTGGCCTTGCAACTACAGGTACCAGGTTCTACTCTCGTTTCGGTTAGCTTGAAATCTAGAAGTAGTGCTATAAGTTTATACTTGAATTTTTTTTCTAAATATGATTTCAAGTGAAAATCCTTTAGATGCATTGTTTCCTAATTGCTTAATCTCATCACAAAGAGGATGGTAACCACTGAATCAACAATGCTAGGTTATAGCAGTTACATCAAAACAGCTCAAAGTATACCAAGAATAGTTCAAAGTAGTGTTTTCATTTTTTTTTGAACCACGATCAAATTTGAGGATCCGATATGATGCTGTGATGATTTGCTATATCTGTTTTATAGATAGATCTAACTATATCTGTTTTTATAGATGGCAACCCAAACAGTTGTCCTGTCTCCATGTGATGAATTTGATTGTAACAATTACTATAATAGATTTTTTTTATTGGTGCAGCAATGCCGGCAAGGGCTATTTTCCCTTGGAAAAATTTAGGTATATATATTTCCAAGTGAGAACCGATGTCACTGCTTTTTGGCATCAGGCTGCCAGAAGCAAGTTTCAAACTTGGAGCAACTGATTGTAATCCCGTAGCTCTAACCATTAATTCACGGAGGAGAATTTTTATAAACAAAAGAAAGCAAAAATTTTGCTGATGTAATGTAGATTATTATAGTGCTGGGACTTTAGGAATGTCCTGCAAATATACAAATAGTGCACATTTTAAAGACACATTTTATGAAATTAGTCTGTTACTGTCTATTTTTAATTTATTTAATACTTGTTATACAATTCCGTATAACAATTCAAGAATTATTTTTTTCATGAATTTATTTCAGATATTTGAATGTTCTTTCTACTTAAATTTATAACATAACTGTTACTTCCTTACTAACTAATTACCAAGAACAGCATTTCTTGACTTCAATTATGTCAAATGTTATAGAACAAATGTTTTATTTGTTTTATTTTACTATGATGAATGTGGAAAATTCCAGTAGAAAACATTGCTCCTATTCGATAGACGTTTACTAAAAATTTTCTAATGAAGAGATAATAAATCGATATGCTAAGCCTTGCTCATTTTTTCAATTTTCCTAATTTTTCAAAAAATGTTTTATATATTCTACATCTCTACATATTATCGAATTATATATTCTATTCTAAATACCAATAAACTTTATTATTTTATAAAGTTATAAAAAATAAAGCCAAAAATATTATCCTCAAATGACTGTTATAAATAGTATTTTATAGGTTTTATCGAGTGTTTTAATTAGTAATTTTTATTTAGTGTTGAATATTTTGTTTTGTTCTCTTTATTTATATTTTTTTATTCATCTTTAGCATATAATTTGCACACTATAAAATGTAAATCTATTGTAATATTGCCATGGGCGTTATATAAATAAATAAATAAAGAATCCACAAAGAAAATGCAGAAATTAATTATATTTGAATCTGATAAAAATATTTGGTACAATTATCGATAATGTTTAATAATTGTCTTAATTTGCAATCTATACCATTAAAAATCTTTCAATGTATAAACTAATTAATCATTTTCCATTCAAAACGATTCACTAAGATTCAAATGGAAAAAGAAAATATATAAATTTGCATTGAGCAGGAGCTCAAAAAGGGAAAAAATAAAGTATATTTTTTTTATTATGAAGCTTTCAAATTTAGCATTTAAATTTTTCTTAATTTAACTTAATGATTATCAATATATTATGAAGACATTTTGTAATTATTAATTTAACAGATAGGGGTTATTGGACAATTCAGTAGTCGCCCTTTTTAGTTGCGATATAATTTTAACATACTTAATTAGTATCTTTTGAATTTCATCATTTTTTGTCCCCAAAAAGCAATTTCCACCGGATATCAAATTTCAGATCTATGATCTAAAGTAAAAATCTCGGTGTGATACCCATTGCTCGATCAAGTTGTCCGAGTTTGAACCAGTACTTACCAATCCACGTTTCCGACACGGGTTCACGACCGAAATTTAGCGTATGATATAATTCTAATTACCTGAATAAATTACATAAGAACACCTTACTTGACAAAAATCTAGAATTATCAAAGCCCTGGTTCTCTATTTCCAATTAGCCGCGCGTGTCCCATGCCGTGTTTATAATTTTCAACATTTTGTTTATCATTTTGTCTTGTCGGCCGATCCGTCCGATATGGTTCTTTGTTTATATTTACTTTTTTTCGTTCAAAGTCTTCTTTCGTCAAAAAAGTTTGGTCGTGCGTGTGGCCGAAAAAGATAACACGTAGAAATTTGCGACGTATGAAATTTCATACGCAACGCAGCGATGCCCCGCAAATATTTATCACACATGTTCAATATCTTTTCCTAATGGTGATTTTGAAGAGATAATTTGATTAGCTGTTACATCAATTGATGTTAATGAATTCATGTACCGGAAAATTATTTCTGGACGAAAATAAATAATGTGAATAATCAAGTTTGCAGGAGAGTTTGACTTGCAGGCAGATTTGATTTTAATGGATATTGAAAGGCAAAAAAAAAAATTAAAAATATATATAATAAAAAAATATATTATTATAATAAATGTATAGTCATGACAAAACGTATATAAAATAATACATAAACCCCAAGTGAATAAATTTTCATTAAAAAAAATACAAACAATTTCACTAAAAATAATCAACGCAATTTCCAATTCATGTCTTACAAATTTACTTGTAATATATATAATTGTATAAATTAAATTAATTAATTTAACATATTGCTTTTCTTCTATTTCGTGTTCTAAAAATCTTTTTTTTTTAACTGTCAACTGTAATCAGTTGTTACCTACGTATCACAGAACGTACTATACGTAAGTTCGGCATAAATTCAATGATATTATGTTATTTCTGTCTACGATACAAATCGGCATCAAATAAAGTTTCATCAAAATTGTCAAAATATTTTCAATAATTAATTACGAAGAAACGGCGGAGCAGAACTTTACATAAAAAATTAATCAGCACAATTCCCAGCCAATATCAAAAAAATTCAGTATCAGTTTATAAAAAGTAATGTTAAATAAATTTTCTTAAGAAGACTGCGAATAATTGACATGTAAATGTGTTTTAAATAGCACGCACTATTATGTAAGTAATAGATTAATCACTAAGAAAATAATATATTTATTTATGAGTGAATGTTGTAGAGTATTATTATGAAAAAGCTATTGTAGTTACTCTATTTGGACAAATTTTCCAAACATCTTGGTTGTTTTAGACAAATAGTTTAATTATTATACATATTAAAGAACAAAGTTTCTAAAAGCAGAGGCGATTATCCAAAATTTAATTAACTTTTCTCGTTTTTTTTTTAAATAAACTACTAGCCGAACACCTCTAATTGTATAGTATATTTCATAAAACAAAGAACTCTGTCGTCATATAAGGTTTCATTAATTTATTTTTAACAAACAATTACGAAGAAACGGCCTGACCGATCTTTGTCATCAACTAATCTGCACAAATCTCCAGTGATACCTATCGAACATTTCTGAATTGAGTCAGAATTTTTTACGAAAACGTTGACAATTTTTTTGCATGAACTATTTGCCCAAACAACAATATAGCCGGAGTTCCTTTCTTGGAGTTATATCATAAACCATTAACTTCACAAAACCCCAGTCAAAACAAAAAAAAAATCATTTTTGTAACTTGTTCATAATGTTTAATATACTTATCATTATTAAGAATGTGAATTATTCATTCTAAATCGATTTTCATGCTCTAATAAATTATATGCAGTATCGGATAACTTATATTTATGTGCATCATAACAAGTAATATAAAGATCAATTTCATCATCAAAAAGGTCGGATTAGATTGAAATAAATTGCTGAGCTTGAAAAAAAATCATAATCACTGATTAAAATGCATTGAACTCGACTGAATTCAGTTAAACTCTAATAAACATAATATAGTGAACTTAATTTTTATGATGGATGAAATTCTAAATCTCAATGTCAATCAGAAAAA
>NW_020538040.1:31932557-32043714 GCF_003426905.1 Ctenocephalides felis
GGGCTGCTCGTAACGCTTCCTGGTCAAGCTTCTTGGCATTCCACCTTCGTTTGCAAGAGTTGCTTGGTCGAGTCGGACCGGATCCAATACTAAATGTCACATGTTGGTGATCACTGCCACTATACTCTCTTCAGATACAGTCCAGTCCTCTAATCTGTTCGCCGTCCTTGGAGTGGCAAACGTAATGTCGAGAATAGATTCCTGATACCTGGCCTTCTAAAGGTTGTAATACTCCCAGTATTTACACAGTAAGGTCTAATCTTGCAGCAAAGTCTGCCACGTCATTTCCTCTAGTGTCCGAGTATTCGGCGCCCATTCTGCCGATTTCGCGTTGAAATCCCAGCTACAATGACTTCTCCGTCAAATTGCCGAGAGTGTCTTCTATGCTTGCCATTTTCTGGCGAAATACGCTGATTCCTTCATTTGGTGAGAGGTAGACGCTTACACAGTAGGTCGTGGGAGTCTTGATCCAGACGAAACCCTCGCCGCTTCCGTAGTCATTGACGGTAATCTTCTTTGAGTTTGTGATCCATATTGCTGCCGTGCCAGATTTATCTGCGAACCATGTTTTATTCTGAATATTCATATATTGCTCGCAGATAAGGCAGATATCGATCTTATCTTCAAAGATACGTTGGCGCAGTAGATTCTGCCCAAGGCACATCTGTTCAGATTACCTTGTAGAAATCGCGTCATTTCTGTTCTCTCGTGGCTTCGGCAAGTGCTACACGGAATGCGTTACAGGTACCGGATCCGGCAACATGGCTCCCGCTGTTTCGATCTTCTTTGTCTACTGTACATAAAAGCATTTTGGCTTTTCCGCGCAGTCTACAGACTTGTGATTTTCCCCACCGCATTTGTAGCAACACTTCTTCTGTCTGGTCCCCCGCATTTATGCGTTTGGTGTCCGAAACCGAGGCATCTAAAGCAGCGGGCCACTTTAACAACTGGGCGAATGCGACAGTTAACCCACCCAATTCTTATGCGGGCCCCATTTAGGGCTTTGATTGCATTAGCCTCGTCTATCTCACAGAAGGCCGCTCGTTGTCCTCTTGATGTGACTTTGGTCAAGTTCACTCGTCGTATTTCCAGTTTTGTCGTAAAGTCCCGAATGAGTGCTTTACGAACGTCATTTTCGGTAGAGACACCATCAAGGTCAAGAATCTCTATCGTCGTCAGCGGCGTCAGTGATTTCACTGTTCCTATTTTTTCAGTTGCTGCCCTTATCGCAGCTGCAAAGGCTGCACTATCTTCGGACTTGGGACTCATTTCCAGTAATACACCTCCATTTCTTGTCTGTTTGATGGACTTTATGTCCACGCCAGTCTCTGTCGGGTTACTTTTTTCCTTGATCTCCTTAAGGATGTCAGCGTACGTTCGTCCTTCAGCTGGTTGAACCAGAACAGCCTTGGTTCTATGTTTCCTCCGAGTTGTCCTATGATGGTTGTTTCTGTGCTTAGCACTATCATTTGTATCGATTTTTTCGGTTTCCGGTTTCTCGGTTTCCTCCAAGGTTTCTTTCGGATCTCGGGCTCCTTTCTTCTTCGAACTTTTTCGAACCACTTTCGTCCAGTTATTTTCTACAGCCGATTTTTTAGGCGGATGCGTTTCCGCGTCAGAGGTGGGACTAAGTGAAGATAGCAACCTTTTGTTTGTGTGTTTTGCTCCTGGGTCTTAGGAATTGGCGTCTGAGTTACACCCGGTTTAATAGTTTTCTCGGGAGAGGTCTGTGTAGTTTGCACTGTCATTGCGAGAGCTTTGGGGGTTGCCGTATATTCTTTCAATGCCAGGCTATATGCTGTATCAATCGACCTAATTAGCTCCTTTATTCTGCTGTGAACATTGTTCCTATCTTTCACATACTCCGCTAGCTCGTCAATTTTGGAGCCAAGTCTCTCCATCGGCGTTTGACGACATCTAGTCGATGGTGCAGAGTTTACTCTGTCACGGTGGAGATTACCGGGAACCTTCTTGCCTCCTTTTACTATAGCGGCTTTTGCCGCATCGTGCTCGACGTCCATAATTACGTCACCTGTCTCTTGTTTTTTTGGGTTTTCATAGTTATCCATGCTATTTAAATAGTCCTCCAGAGCAAAAGGTCGTCTCCGAACGCGGTGCCTTGGGAAGTGGAGGGGTGATCACTCCTACAGCTACCTCCATTACTGTAAGAGCTTGTGACCATTGGAGTGGGGAAAAAAAAACATCCGCTCCGGCCGTGCACCTTCTTCCTTCATTGGCATCCTCTTGCTCCCGTGGGTGCGGCACGTTGATGCCGGGAGTTTTCCACGTACGGTGCGCTATATGGATCATCCACACATCTCTTTCGAGCAGTGTCCCCTCATCCGCTTCCGTATGTGACCCTAGGTCAGATGGTGTGACCAACCAAAAGGGAGTTTTTAATTTTTTCCGCTATACACGGACGGTGGCTGTTACTCCTCAGCTCCGATGCCATATTTGGTCCGCGAGGGCTATTTTATTTCGCCCCAATCCGCCGATCTTACGATCGGTTAGGATACCCCCTATCCGCCACCTGGGGACGCGCCCGGTAGGAGTTTGGCTTCTCCCGACGGGGTGTATGTGTGTGTGTATGTATGTACGTGTGTGTATGTATGTGCGGATACAAATTTTCGTCGACGATTTCGGGAACACGGATCAACCGATTTGAATAATTCAAAAAACATTCGATTCGTATTGATAAGGAGACGTGCTGATTAGTTTTTGGCGAAGGCAGGTCTAGCCGTTCCGAAGATACGGGGCAAAAAGTGCCGAAAACGGTAACTCAGTTTTTAAGAGAACGGAGCGTCCGATTTTAAATAATTCAAAAAACATTTCACTTGTATTGACAAGATGAAGAATCGATAAAATTTTCATAATAGGTCTAGCGGTTTCGGAGATATGAGGAAAAAGTAAAAAAATGAGCCATTTGGCGGTCAAAAATGATCATTAGACATATGCACATCAATTATCAGATATTTCATAGAGATTTTAACAATAAGTATACATTTTGTTAACATTCCTATGGGTTCCGTACCAATGCTTATGCGTTAGACAGCGACGCGGCGCTTACGCGCTTTATATTTTGTCCCTATGCAGTTAAACAGTACGATTGCTCTGAAAAAAAAAGTTCAAGATCTTCCACAATATGTCAAAATAAAAGGAAAAATTTTTTTTTTTTCAAAAAAAAAATTAAAAAAAAATTTTTTTTTTTTCAAAAAAAAATTAAAAATTTTTTTTTCAAAAAAAAAATTAAAATTTGTTTTTTTTTTTTTTTTTCATTTTTTTTTTCAAAAAAAAGTAATTTTTTGTCCATATATATAGTTTTCTCAAAAATCTTATTTTTTCAAAGTACATTTTTTTTTCAAAAATGTTAATCGTTTTTAAAAAATTAATAATTTTTGGTACGGGAAAGTTCCAGCAATTTGCCTTAAGGCCGATGCCTTAATGCCTTAAGACAGAATTCACTTACAGCTAGTTCATTTCGTATTAATAGTATTTATCAGCCATTTAACAAACTTTATAATTGTTAAAAAATCATCAGAGTGCAAATATTTCGCGGCAGTTTTGAATTATCTCAAATAATTTAGTTTTATGTCTTTTACTCTTATATAATCAGATATATCATTTGTATTATGTGCTTGCAATTAAAACTTTTATTTGCAAATATAGAGTTTTCCTATATTTTTAACTAAGTTTTTCACATTTTTAACTTCCCGTAGGGCAAGTTATAGTAATCGCAAAAAAATCGAAAATGAAAATTTTTATATATCTTTACGTTTAAAAGGTTTCTGAACATTTTGGCATACCTTAGAAAAAATGGATGTATATGTGTGTGTGTGTATGTGTGTGTATGTGTGTGTGTGTATGTATGTACGTGTGTGTATGTATGTGCGGATACAAATTTTCGTCGACGATTTCGGGAATACGGATTACCCGATTTGAATAATTCAAAAAAACATTCGATTCGTATTGATAAGGAGACTTGCTGATTAGTTTTTGGCGAAGGCCAGGTCTAGCCGTTCCAAAGATACGGGGCAAAGTGCCGAAAACGGTAACTCAGTTTTCAAGAGAACTGAGCGTCCGATTTGAATAATTCAAAAAATATTTTACTTGTATTGACAAGATGAAGAATCGATAAAATTTTTCATAAAGGCAGTCTAGCGGTTTCGGAGATATGGAAGAAAAAGTAAAAAAATTAGCCATTTGGCGGTCAAAAATGATCATTAGACATATCCACAAAATTATCAGATATTTATAGAGATTTTAACAATAAGTATACATTTGTTAACATTCGTATGGGTTCCGTACCAATGCTTATGCGTTAGACGGCGGCGCGGCACTTGCGCTGTGACATTCGTCTCTATGCAGTTCAAGCAGTACGATTGCATTGAAAAAAGTAAAGAATTTCCAAAATATGTAAAATGAAAGAAAACATTTTCTTTTCAAAAAAATTTTTCGTTTTCAAAAAAAAAATTTTTTCTTTCAAAAAAAATTTTTTTTTTCATATAAATTTTTTTTTTTCAATAAATAGTAATTTTTTATCAAATTTATAGTTTTTCAAAATCCAATTTTTTTTCAAAAATGTTAATAGTTTTTAAGAATTAATAATTTTTGGTACGGGAATTCCAGCAATTTGCCTTAAGGCACGATGCCCTAATTGCCTTAAGACAGAATTCCACTTACAGCTAGTTTAGACTGGAAAGGCAATATTATGATATTTTTTGCATTTCTAGTACGTGCTTTGCTGGGCGTATTTACTACTATCTTATCAAAATGTTTTCCTTTTTAGAAATATTGTTAATAACCTCTGCTCATTATTTTGTATAAAGAGATCGCAGAATAGAATCCTTACAAAAATTTCTTTCTGAAAGACTAGTTAGTTAAGTTCTATACGACTTGTACTGTACTTGATACTGCTCTATACTATACTATCAAAATTTTTTAACAAGAGTCTGAAAAAATATCTATTATTATTCGGCTTGCTTATGAATTAATAAATAAGTAAAATAAATTTATTTTATCTTATTTTACAAAATTTTTCTTTTATTGTCGGTCAATGTTTGATGCCAGTTGCATGTTTTTTTTTCAAGTTTCAACGCGTTCCAAGTCGGACATTTGTTCTCGCTCTCCATTATCATGGGCTAAAGGTCGCGTTTACATGACCACGCTTTATTTTAGATTTAATTTGATATAATAATGAATAAAAAAATATAAGCTTGGTTAAAAGTCTTACATAATATCAAAAACTACAATTTCATTGAAATCATATTTTATACTTTGTATAATTGACTATATGATAAATGCAAAAGTGTGCAATTTTTATAGTCAAATACTATAATTCAAAATATACTATTATTTTTCAGAATTAAGTTAAAACAACTTACATTCATTAATTTTGTAAAATTAAAATAACAACTTTATTTAAATTTATTCCAATGCATATACCTAATATTATAATATATAAAGCCTATTCGTCTAAATACTTATTTAAGAGTTACTTTTATTTTGTTAGTAAGGACTCCAGTTTTAATTATTATGTAGAATAGGTGACAAATTCAATACTTCACATATAAATTTGACCACATGTTACATCAATATAATCATATTGTTCGAACGTATTTTCATTTTATTATATTGGTCACGAAGGCGGCAATCTTCATGGCATTGAGCTTTTACATCGGATGGTTGCTGCTGCTTATATTTGTCACTTCTAAAGCTTAAGTCCGTGTAACAACATATGTAATAAATAATCAATAAATATATCTTCTTCAATTAAAACTTAGTGGCAAATCATAAATTATACCAACAAATCAGTGTTTTCTTACAGTCCACAGCTACAAAGGTTAAATTATAACCTAACAACCTGAGTTATTGATGGAGAGTTTTAATACGCATGTACGCATAGCATAATATAATATTCTCATTAACATATAAATAATAATATTAACATTTTGGAAATCTATCCATGCGAACCTAGCCTTACCGAAGTGAGAACAAATCTGAGCACATGTGTTCTTGTGACTGACTGTGACCGCATCTGAACACATTTCGCTACAGTAACGCTAAATTTACTCAAAAGGCGATTAAGTTTATACTGTAAATTGTATTTGATAAACTGTTATAGACATAATATACAACATGGTTTATAAATAAATATAATCTGATAAAAATTTGCGGAAGATAAAGAAAATTCTGATGTTCCGACAATTCCTGCTAATCTTCAGTAAAAAGTTCAACAGTTACTTCTGCAAAAGTTTATCGATGAACTGTTGTGGCTTATACCAAATTCACATAAGTTTATTCTGGTAACAATTTCATTCAAAATATGTTTCTGATTTTTTTTACCTGTATTTATTCAATAACCGCGTGAGTTCAAGTTCTCATGAGGTAAATGAGCCTTTTCAATTATTTCATGTATTCATTGTAGTGAGGGGTTGCAAAGTTTAGAAATACCTAGAGCATAAATCCGTTAACATTTTTGCAATATTAGATCTTAATTATATTGAAATAAATGCAAAATAAATTAACAATGATTATCCGAGTGGAATATCTACCTTTTCTGCTGATTACTTTATTGAAGAACTTGTTGGAACTAAAGCGTTGAAGTATGGACTTTTTTATTGTTTATTGAAATCTAATATGACTGTAAAAATTTATCTGCATGAAGTGATTTAAATTTTTCGCAGTTTCTACAACATTTTGACTAACTTTTCTGATTGCATGACCTACTTCGGCTCCAGATAGAACTATTTGACAATTATAAAACAAAAACGGTAAGCCTCTTCTAAAGTAGCAAAATACTCTAATAAATATTTTTAATAGATTTATGAGTAGATGACTTTGACAATGGCAGTTTGGTGATGAAGATGCATGATGCGTTTTCAAACAATACCAATATTATTGAAAAATCAAATTTATTACATTATTTGGAAATTTTTATATTGAATCGTTTTACTGATGTTTTATCCATTTTATCGATCTTCGCAGTTTTTTTGTCTATCTGAAAATCGTTAAAATATAAAGTCCATAAAACGCATATCTAATACAGACAAATCTATTTCGTATTTCATTATTCAAAATTCTATCCTTAATACCTGAAAAGGTACGACAGACAGGTCGATAGTATAGATTTCTTAGAATATTTGGCTTAGTGTTTGTGTGTCACTGAAAAAAAAACTTATTTGTAAAAAGATTATATGTAAGATTTTATACATTTTTCAACAAAAATCTGTAGAATATTCAGATGTTTTTTTCTTTAATAAATTGTTGCAGTTGAAGTAGAATTATGAATAAATAAATAATAAAACGTTTTAAAAATCAAAATTATTAATGAAACTGTCATATATTACCCTGTATTTTTTTTGCTAATTTAGTTTGCTTTTATATCGTGAAATATTTCGGCTGGAGCGGAAGCCGAATAAAAATAAATGTTATTCTTGCTGATTTCATTCACATTGTTAGTCATTTCTGGGTTCTGGATAATTTCAGAGAATTTGGTTGATCTTCAAATAAATCAGTAAAAAAAAAGTTGTAATTGTACATAAAATTTGTTAATTGGCACGTATACTTAATTGTATTAAACATAAAATAGAGACACTTTGTGCTAACTGTGACATTTTTCGACATTGTAGAGGAATTTTATCAAAATATTATCAAGATTAAATATTACTATGCTTGTTGTTACATTTTTCGATAAATTACTAATACTAAATACAATCAGTATGTACTCTCATAGTTTGGCTTTAAAGAATTGTTTTTCAAAATTGACTTGATATCCTTATCGTATGTACATATTTGCAACATGAAAATGCTAATCAGTGAATAGAATTTTTTTAATTTCCTTTCGTGTCATATCTTAGATTTGAGTCATATTTTTTAAACATTAAGTAATCAATCTTTTCTTTTGATTCCGTATATCTTGTGAACCATTTTTTATACGATGAGAGGGTCCTATCTAGTTTTTTTTTGTTCCACAAGAGTCAGCAATATTTTATTAGATTTATCAGGATTTTTTTTTTGGATAAACCAAAGTCGAGTTTTACTTTTAAATAATAAGGGTCCCTAAATATTTTTTGGTGTATTGAAACCAAATATTTTCTACTCAGAGTAGAAGTCATTTCTGAGTCTACATCAAGGCAAATTTATTAATATATCCAAAAGTCTCATATAAATTTTGCACTTAACGGTATTCTATAAATACGCGAAATTAAAGCGAAACTTAAATCTATATATAACAAAACCGCATATAATTTTCCATTACCGAAACCGTGTGTTTGTCTTTTTGCTCGGGCACATAAATCAAATTCTTTAATAATTGTTTAACGAGAATCCTTGAAATAACCCCTTTTCGACAAATCCAAAACCTTGAGACGGCTCGAAGTCAAGGGTAGTTGAAACTTAGCAGACTTTTATATTTATGTCTTCTTGTGGTCGATTCAATACGGTACGGAGACTTTTATTGCAGTCTCTCGAAGATGAGAGAAATTCGATGGAGGATTTGGGACACCGATCGAAAAACTAATCAGGAAAGTGGTGGAAATAATCAACAATCGTTTGTGATAAATAAGAAAAAAATATTTTTTTAACTTTCGTAGGGTAGGCCATAGTAATCGCAAAAAATCGAAAATGAAATTTTTTAAATATTTTTACGTTTTAAAGGTTTCTGAACATTTTAGCATATCATTTGGAGCATATCTTAGAAAAAATGGATGTATGCGTGTGATTGCTGATTAGTTTTTGACAAAGGCAGGTCTAGCGGTTTCGAAGATACGGGACAAAAAGTACCAAAAATGGCATCTTAGCTTCCGTTTTACATGATTCAAAAAAGATTTTATTTGTATCGACAAAAAGAAGAATTGCTCAAATTTTTGGAGAGGCAGGTCTAGCGGTTTCGGAGATCGAGTAAAAAAGGAAAAAAAATGTCATTTTGGGGTCGAAAATGATCATTAGACATATGCACATCAAATTAACAGATATGTTGTAGACATTTTATTAATAAGTATAAATTATGTTTATATTCTTATGGTTTTGATTCTGATCTCGATCATTAATTAGTGCTACATAATTTTTATAACTAAATTAATACATAATTATATGACTATGACATAACTAGTTATTAGTTTTATCATAGTGATTAGTACTGATTAGTATCATAGGTATTTTTAGTGCTTTGTGAGCTCTGAGCATTGTGTAATATTTTTTATAAATTAGCATTATATGCAACCCAGTGGTTATCCTTTCTCTTTGTTAGTAGATTTTTATTAAATTTATATCTAATAGTGATAATATAAATGTGCAGCAATGCCTCATAAGGTATTTTTACTTGAAATTTTCGTTTTTATTTTCACAAGTTGTTATTTTTATAAATTACAAGCTTTTTTGTAAAAACATTCAGTAATTGGGGCTGCCTAATAGTAGATTTTATAACAGTCAAATTATATCATATTTAATTGAGAAATAATACGGATAAGCATTAGAAAATTACAAAAAATAATTAATTTATAACAATTATGAACTAAGTATATACTTATGGGTTGATTATGTAAGTTTTTTTTTTCTAATCTAAAAAATAATGTGAGATCTCACAATCCTGTAGCTAAAAATTTGCATGATAAAATCATTTCTGATTATGTTTAAGTTTCAAAATATTTTTGTTTTGGGTGATTTTTTTGATGTTGTCTTTCTGCTTTTAAATTGGAATCATATTTTTAGATCTATAATTTAAAGTGAAAACTGATGTAACTGCTGCTTGATATGAAGTGTGGTTGCAAGAACAAAACAGTTTGATCAACCACAAAATTATTGAGAATAATTTTTATTTTGAACTGATTGATTTGTTCAATCCCTCAAAACTTTTCCACTTCATATACAATTTGTTGCAAGTATAAAACTATTTACTATAAAAAATATTGTAGTTGCAATGTACAATGTACTGATTTTAATTAAGTATAAAATATAAATAACTTTTTTGTCTTACTATCTACATAAAATCGAGCTTTTATATTTTCTGTTTTGTTTTTAAACTAAGGAAGTGTTTTACACTTTGAAAAATAAATGTTACGTTGAATTTACAGATTATTAAATAGTCCCTTCTCTTGAATTACTAGATTATTAAATAATTCATTATATAATTTTTGTTGTGCATTTTTATCAAGTTCTATGTTATTTAAATAATATCGTATATCATAAAAGTTGTGTTATAACCCTAACTCATAACTTCTAAGGATCTCATACATTTACAATTTTATATATATTTTCTATATATTTAATATTATAATCAAATAGAATAAACTAAATACTTATCCTTTCTTCTTGACCATAATCTATATCCAATTTTCATAATCACTTTTCTGCTGAAATTTGCGTTTGTGTGTATATATTTATTACTTTCGGCTTTTTTAAGATGCGTATATGAGTTTTTGTTATTTATTTCATCATTTTTAATCACACGGTGCATTTTTGCATGAACTTTTGTGCTCTCTAGACACCAGACGAAAATAAAATATTAGAAGTTTAATATTGCCATAAAAATATAATTATTAATTATATGAAATTAAGTGTAAGGGAATAGATCTAATTGAATCGGTAGACACAAGAATTATTTTATTTTAAAGAAGTAATTACTCTTCACTCTTTATTTTAGAATTATTTTGGTGTTTTTACAAAAATTTAATTGAAAACTAAAAAGAATGTATTTCTCTTATTTATTCAGAAGTTTTTTTTATATTTCATTTGTGTACCCAAAAATTTTTATAACGATTTTAATGTTAAACATAATTTTGTCAAGTATTTTCCAATTAATAAATGACATCGCTGCTGATCGAATCAATATGGTTCAACGGGATTTCGAAGGTCGGTTGTTACGACAGACGGCTGTATGGAACTTTTTGCCACGAGGCCCACACACATAAAACCGTTCATCTTTTTTTTTTTTGTTTTTAAATTATCAAATAAATGGATAACACATTATTAAATGATATGTTAATATGCGCCAGCCTTATTAGCAGTATTAATTCCTCCGAGACATTATAAAAAGAGAACCTTTTCTGAGAAGCAAAAATGGGAACGGATATAGAATGAAGACAAAAAGTACGTTCCTACGGCAGTGAGGTCTAAAGCCCTCTTGTGAATGAAATCAGGCGTGCGTAACATTAAAGGAATGATTTTTTGAATACTCTAAAGAAATGCCATAGTAAGTGTTTCGTCAAGTTGTTTGATACTTCAATAGGAATCTAAATAAATTATATATTATATAGGTTTTATGTATTTTTTGACAGTTTTTACTACCAATTCATACGAAGATAGGACCGTAACATAGCATTACCATAACATTTCTATTTTATCGAAGAAGTGGCTCCTTTATTTGTCGCACCGATGACTTTAAAAACTAATTTTACTTTAAATGGATATCACTGGAGCTTGATATCAGGTTGTCAGATAGGACCGTAACATAGCATTAACATAACATTTCTATTTTATCGAAGAAGTGGCACCTTTATTTGTTGCACCAATGACTCTAAAAACTAGTTTTACTTGAAATTATATTTAAATCTGCATTTTAAATGGATATCACTGGAGCTTGATGTTAGGTTGTCAGATAGGACCGTAACATAGCATTACCATAACATTTCTATTTTATCGAAGAAGTGGCCCCTTTATTTGTTTCACCAATGACTCTAAAAACTAGTTTTACTCGAAATTATATTTAGATCTGTATTTTCACTGGATATTACTGGAGCTTGATATCAGGTTGCTTGAACAGGTTTTGAACCCGAAACCTTGCAGTTGCAAAGCCGTAGCTTTTACCACTGAGCCACGGACAAATCATATTATAACTTACATTATATAATTTTCTTTGCTGCTAGTTTATGCTTACTTAACCCTTTCCACTGGGATACCGCCGCTCCGGCGGCAAAATACATATGAATCTCACAATTTGCGAGTGGAAAGCGTTAAAATATTGTGTTTTACATTTTGTACACGATTTTTCGAATTATTATACTATTTTGCAAAATAGGACTTATATCAAACCTATAAAAATGATGTCCTTCGTTCAGGCTATAGTAATAGTAAATAAAAGTATATTTAATGACATCAATACAAAATGTCCACCTGATTTTAAAATTTTTATTTTTCAGTTTTTTCAATTTTTAATTTCTTGTGGGGTAGATTATAGTAATCGCAAAAAATCTAAAATGAAAATTTGTATATATCTTTACGTTTTAGAGGTTTCTGAACATTTTGAAATACCTTAAAAAAATGGATGTATGTGTTGTATGTATGTTCGGATATAATTTTTTGTCGAGGTTTTTGAGTACACGGATCAACCGATTGGAATGATTCAAAAAACATTCGATTCCTATTGATGGGCAGACGTGCTGCTTAGTTTTTGGCCAAGGCAGGTACAGCCGTTTCGAAGATACGGGGAAATACGTGCCCAAAATAGTAATTCAGTTTTTAGAACGAAGAGTCGGATTTGAATAATTCAAAAAGCATTTTACTTGTATTGACGAAATGAAGAACTGATCAAATTTTTGGGAAGGCAGGTCCAG
Organism: Ctenocephalides felis; assembly: GCF_003426905.1. Classification (NCBI taxonomy): domain Eukaryota; kingdom Metazoa; phylum Arthropoda; class Insecta; order Siphonaptera; family Pulicidae; genus Ctenocephalides; species Ctenocephalides felis. The sequence continues at coordinate 31,945,106 of NW_020538040.1, forward strand.
CAGTTTTGGAAATCCAATGGAAAAAGTAAAAAAAAAACCGTCATTAGGCGGTCAAAAAAATCATTAGACATATGCGCATTAAATTATCAGATATTTAATAGAAATTTTAATAAGTACAAATTTTGTTTACTATACCAATGTTCAACCCTTAGACTACGATGCGTCGCTTACGCGTTTCGATATTTCTAAAAAAAATTAAATATAAAAAAAATAAAATTTCTCAATAGAGTCAAATTTTTTCAAAAATTCTCATAAAAGTCTTTTTTTTTTCAAAAAATTTCAATCATCACTAGTTTTTTTTTAGTGTGAAATGTATTTCTATCATTGTCGTCGCCGCGTAAGTGTTAAGGGCGCTCTATAGTGTTCGTAAACCTTTCAAGAGAATTTTGTGAATAGTGGCGTTTGAGGTCCTTAGCCTCTCGTCGGGTATAATGTTCGGCGGTGTCTGGATATAGGAAGCCATGCCACATTCCATGGTCGACGACCTGACAGAAGAGAGTCTGTGAGATGTGAGATGCGAGCTCAAATACCCCAGGATGGATTATTTCTTATTTCTTGCTCTGCCTATAACGTATATCTAATCATCCTATCTCCGACGGGACGAACGCTCGTGGAACAGAGGGGTGTACAACATAGATAGAATAGATTTTTTTTATACACGGTCACTTGCATTATCTGACAAAATATTATCAAAAATTATTAACTAACTCTAGTGTAAGTTATAACAATCGCAAAAAATCGAAAATGATAACTTTTATATATCTTTACGTTTCAAAACATTCTGAACATTTTGGCATACATTAGGAAATCTGGATGCATGTTTGTGTATGTGTGGGTGTCTGTGTGCGAAGACAAATTTTTGTCGAAGATTTTAGAACAAGCATCAACAGATTCGAATAATTAAAAAAAACATTCGATTTTTACTGATGGGGAGACGTGCTGATTAGTTTTTGGCAAAGGCAGGTCCAACTTTTTTGAAGATACGAGGCAAAAAATGGCAATACAGTTTTTGAGAGAACGGAGCGTCCAATTGGTTCTAAAAATATTTTATTTGTATTGACGAAATGAAGCACTGGTGAACTTTTTAGAAAGGTAGGTCTAGCGGTTTGGAAGATCCAATCTGAATGCATGTTTGTGTATGTGTGGGTGTATCTGTGTGCGGAGACAAATTCTTGTCAAAGATTTTACAACTCGGATTAACCCAGTTGAATAATTAAAAAAAACATTCGATTTGTATTGACGAGGAGACGTGCTGATTAGTTTTTTGCAAAGGCAGGTCCAACCTTTTCGAAGATACGAAGCAAAAAATGGGAATTTAGTTTTTGAAAGAACGCAGCGTCCCATTTGTTCTAAAAATATTTTATTTGTATTGACAAAATGAAGAACTGTTGAAATTTTTAGAAAGGCAGATTTAGCGGTTTGGGAGATCCAATCGAAAAAAGTAAAAAATGGCGTTTGTCGGTCAGAGAAAATCATTAGCCATATGCATATCAAATTATCAAATATTTTATAGAGATTTTAATAATTAGTACAAATGGGTGTGCACGTGTGCCTGTGTGCGGATACAAATTTTTGTCGAAGATTTTAGAACATGGATCAACCGATTCGAATAATTAAAAAAAAACATTCAATTCTTATTGATTAGGAGACGTGCTGATTAGTTTTTGGCAAAGGCAGGTCCAACTTTTTTGAAGATACGAGGCAAAAAATGGCAATACAGTTTTTGAGAGAACGGAGCGTTTAATTGGTACGATTCAAAAAATATTTTATTTGTATTGACGAAATGAAGAACTGATGAAATTTTTAGAAAGGCAGGTCTAGCGGTTTGGGAGATCCTATCGAAAAAAGTAAAAAATGGCATTTGTCGGTCAGAAAAAATCATTAGGCATATGCATATCAAATTATCAAATATTTTATAGAGATTTTAATAATAAGTATAAATTTTGTTTACATTTCTATGGTACGCGCTTCGATATTTTGTCTCTAAAATATCTACGCGAATCTCAGCAGAAAAGTTCAAAGTTTTCAACAAATTTCAAAATATAGAAAAAAATTATTTTTTTCAAAAAAAGATTTTTTTCAAAAGCCATTTTTTTCAAAAAATACAAAATTTTTAATAATTAATTTTTTTTTTAATTTTTTTAAAAAAAATTAAAGTTGTTTTAAAAACTTCAATTTCCTGTACTTCCTGTACAACAATTTTCAATTTTCAATATTTTTATACATCGAATGCTACAAGCATATAAGTATATGATTTAGTTTCCAAACCCTGTCGTATTGGTAGGTTTTGTAGGTTTAGCGCACCTGGTAAATATAATATGGAACACTGTAATAATACTGTAAAACTCTGTGGGAATCGCGTTCGTTCCTCTTGCTCGGTGCTTTGCACTGAAATTATTCATATAACATTGAAACAAAGTGTAACATTACTCTTGAATCAAAGCAATAACACTTTGTACTTGATAATAAATAAAAAAATAGGTAATACCTTCATAAGATATTTTTGTTCATTTTTAGAACTAAATTGAATGTGTGAGATACATTATCATAGTAAAATATAGTCGAAGTAAAATATTTAACCAAAATATTGTTTTGATATTATTCTGTAACAATATTAATGCCTAATATTATGTGACTTTTCTTTCAAATTGTCAAACCTTAATATTATCATTCTGTATAAGAGCAATATTCTTTTTTTTTTCTTTAATTACAATCTGTCTAAATAGAAAGACATTGAGTAATTAGTTTGACAAATATCATATTAAATTTTAAAAGGAAAACCCAGTGGTTCACTTTGTACTAAATTATATTTTAATTTTGGTGTAATAAAGAAAAAAAACTCAAATATACATACAATTATAAACAAAGTACATTACGCAGACTACATATACACATACATACACACACCATATTTTAAATAATATGGTAGAACAACTTATTACTGATTAATATGATAGATCTATTAATTGTATTCTTTTTAATCTTATGTTATGTGTGGTGTTGTAAAGACTTGCAATCAGTTCGTTTGGATGGTTAGCAATATCCTAAATGAAATAGTTTCATTGATGTTTTATTAACCTATAAGATGAGCCATGTATCAAGTTTCGTGCATATGTAATCTTTTCTTGAAGGAATTACTCGTAGTAAAACAATTTTATTTTATTACCATTACTTTCTTCCAAAATATTTCTTTCTTTAGAAAAACTTTTCATTCAGTTTCTCAACTCTAGCCATAGTACACATAATTTTAATCTTTCATTTTATTATATTTTTTTTTATTTTTCTTTGACTATCACTATATCACTTACATATATGTAGTGTAATTTTTCGTTCAATATTTGAATTAATTATTGCTTGGACTGTGTTAGTTTAGTGATAGGTTTGCAAATTTATTAATGTAAGTAATAGTGTTATAAAGTCTTACTATGAATATTACATCAATTTTTGTAATTGTCTGATTGTGCCTCTTTTTGAGTGACTAAAATGGGTGGTCTTTAGGTCTATAGACCGAAAGGTATGGATTCAATAATTTTGTAATTCTATTTACAATGTTTGCCAATCGATGTTGAGTGCTAATATTTTAAAATAAATTCAATAATTATTAAAAAGTGTTGATTTTACAATCCAGAAGAGATCGAAGAATTAGTATCTTCTCCTTTGGTGGCAGCGGTAGGATCTGATAACTTAAGATATTGCTTATTACATAACAGTTCTCAACAATATTATTTTTATTTATATTGCTAAATATAATTTTTTATTATTACTTGTGTAAAGCTTCATTATAATAGCTATCATAATAATTATTTAAAAAATAATTAAAATCAGTTTTTTTTTAATTTTAGAGAAACGAAAAAACAAGAGTTCACTTATGTTTTTACTGCTTTATTGGTAAGAAAACCCTTTCAATTTCTTAACACAAAGATTATTATTCTGCATGTTGTAGGTCCATTACGAAGTCCGAAAAGCACATAAATATTCTCCACGTAGAAACTATTAATTTTATAACCGACAAGAAGCGACAAGGATCACGTTTCGTACTTGTACCCAGATCTTTTTCAAATAATATATTTAGGGCTAAAAATACCAGCACGTGGAGATACGCACTCATTTCTCACACTCTCACGGATGGTGCACGCATCCATCGCACATTGTTACGCACGTGCACATCCGTGTGCAACTTCGAGAAAAGTTAAATAAATCACAACACAACGTTCATTCTCTATTTCCAGATACTATTTCCGATTTATCTTTATTAAGTGTAATGATGGTAAAGTGTTCTCAGTAACTTGTCGTTTTAACCTTCTTGACATAATCTTTATTTTAACCTTCCTGGACTAAAACAGTGTGACAGTTTGACAGTTCATTACTACCAACTCATATGAATATGGACCCATAATATAGCAATACCATAACAATTCTCTTTTATCCCTGAATGTGACTTTCGTTCTAAACCTAACTTCACTTATGTCTTATCGATGAGACACCCGGCAGTTGCATTTATGATAAGATTGCTATTTGATGTTTGTACTTTTTGTAGGTTAGGTTTTGTGTGTAAAATGCCTTATCGCACAGTAAATACATAGCATTCTGAGAGTTCGTTCCTACCAACTCATACAAAGATAGACCCGTAACATAGCATTACCATTTCTATTTTGTTCGAGATTTGGCTCCTCAATGTATTATAAAAATCTAAGCCAAGGAGCAATTTAGAAATTTATATTTCACTTTTGTTAAATGTTAGTTGTAAAGAAATTATTATTCATTGTTTAAATTATGAAAAGTTAAAATTTAATTATTTATTTTATACTAGGCGGAAGTGTAAATATCAAATATCAAAAATAGTATCAAATGTGTCAAAAACTTTCTAAATTTACAAAAATGACTTCAAACTGTAATACTTCTTCACAGTTAATTTGTAGAAAGATCTTCACCAAACTCAACTAATACTTTGCGAAATATATTCTTTTTTTCGAATTTGGTTGGTCATATATCTAAAAAACTGTGCCCAGTGATGGAGATCTTAAGAACTGCAAATTTGCAGTGATGATAGTACAAAAAAAAGATGATTAAAATTTTTTAGGAGGATTAATCATAAGAAGTAGACTAAATAGCCTACTTCTTGGTAGACTTAAAAATGTCAATATTTTTTATTTTCTTAATTTTTTCACCATGAGTTGATCCGACAACTTTCTTCCTAGACTATTAGGATGCCAATCAGTTTTTATAATTTCATCAGCCAGTTTATATAATTTTAACTATGCCTGGTTCATTTCTGATATTGCTACTTTTTGTAATGTTCTTAAGAAAAGCAAATTTGCAGTGATGATAGTACAAAACGAAAAATAAGATGAAATGGTTTGATAATTTTAGGCAGAACTAGTAGTAGTAAGAAGCAGACTAAGAAGCTCACTTCTTAGTAGGCTTAAAAATGTAATTAATATTTTTTCTTCATTTTTCCAATATGAGCTGATTTGCTAGACTATTATGATGCCTATTATCAGTCAGTTTTTATAATCTTAGCTATGCCTGGTTCATTTCTGTAATTGCTACTTTTTGACTATATTTTTCTAGAAATATGTTTTTAGTATTTCAGGATCGTTTTTGTTTTTGTTGTTACTATTCTAGATGTCATCTAGAATAGTAACAACTTCATTCAAAATGAGACTCAACAAGAAACTACCTATATCCTATATACTTTACAAAAAAATTGTTTTGTAGTCAATTGCTTATTTGGACAATGTTTACCATACATTCTTTTTTGTGCTTTATGTTTTAGTTTCAAATTTTATAGAGTTTTCTCAATTACTCTAATTCATCATATAATTTTTTTTTTTTTTCAAACATATTTGAAAGGAACATTTTTATTAGACTCCTTGAATACCAAAACTTGTCAACAAACTTCAAATTTAGCCATTCTTTTCTTTACGGCATAGTGACATGTTAAGGAATGAAGTAATTTCTTCACACATTTCTCCATTTCTCCAGAAAGCATTTTAATGGCGCTAGAACACATAATTAATTCACCATCTCTACAACAATCCATCACCTCGATAACTTACGATAGTTAGTGATTCGTAGTCAATAAAGAATTTAGTTCAGTGCTTTAAGGTACCTATAAAATAATTTAAATCGAGTTTTATGTTAAGTTCATTAATAAAGAACGCTTGGTGCGTTGGAATTCACCGCTTTTTTATTACGACTTCATTTTTTTGCCATCAACGGCGAGACGTATTCCCGTGGGATTCCATTCATAATTCTAAATCAGGGATTGCCAACCTTTGGTAACAGATATTTATTAATAGTAATAATGGATAGTTATTAATAAACTATGACTAAACTTATTAAAATAATTGAAATTTGAGCCCTTTAGTAGAAATAAACACATATTGAAGAACAGTAATAGTAATAGTAGTAATAGTAATCTATAAATTGAGTGCATTATTATATTTTGAGTTAATTTACAGAGCATGGATTGTCGAAAAATGAATTTACTAAATATTATTATTTATCCATAATATCAGTGATTATTTAATTTTTTAAATTTAATAAATATGAAATTGTCTTAAAAATTTGAGTTAAAAAAGTTCAAAAACATATTTTTTATCAGTCTGTTTGTGTATGTATTTTGTAGAACAGTAGTGTTTGGTCAGGAGGTCTCTAGATTTGTTCATAGTCCAGTCATTTAAGCCTAAATTAGTTAAGAATCTCGGAATTCGAGATACCCAGCTGTAAGTCTGAAAATACTTGTATATTGACACCTAAAAGTTGTCTTAAAACCTACATATGGTAGGGTGTACGCAACATATGTAGGCTTTGAGACAACTTTTAGGTGTGAATATACAAGAATTTACAGACTTACAGCTGGATATCTAGAATTCCGAGGTGAACTTACTATAATGACTGGACTGTTAGTCTTAGTGCCTTGTTTTGTATAGTCTGTAGTCTCTGTAAGTTCCTAAATTGTAAGGTATAAAACTTTTTTTTCGGAAGGTCTTGAACAAAAATTTGATTTTCTTACTTGCTAAAAGATTACATACTTCAAGATAAAGTTATATAAATTTTTTCTATCGATTTTATTTCATTTATGGCTCAAAATTCAAGTAGACTTTGTACCAAGAAATTGACTTTTCAAAATTTGATTTGCTTTCATTTTCGTACTTGCTAAAAGAATACATACTTTAACATAAAATTATGTAAACTCTTTCAAACGATTTTATTTTTATGACCCAAAATTTTAGTTCACTAACTCTGTACTACAAAATTGACCGTTGTCGATTGTGATAAAAGTAACTTAAAAAAAGCTCCTAAGCAGTTTTCATTGTGTAATAAAATTCGACAAAATTTAGTGTTACAAGTATAATTTATTTATAGTTTTAATTTTATTTTAAGTAAGCGATAAGAAAATAATACAATTTTAAAATATCGACCATAAAATCTTGATAAAATAATTTATTTTTTAATTTTTCTTCTTTTCAATTTGCATGCATTTTAGTTCCATTGCAATATTATTTTGCATGAAGCCGTATTTGCACCGATCGATCTTTTTTGCTTGCAAAAAAACATGTAACTTTGAAGTATCGGTAATGACATGTATTTTGAATGAATTTAAGTTGTTGTTACCTGTAAAGTAAAAACAACTTTAATGGAAGAATTGTAAACGAAATGTGGTGGTAGATTCTATGGCCTTGTAACCACATTTTCGAGGTTAAATCTCACGTTAAAATGCAGTACCGATATCCATTTTCACTTGGTAATATAGATTCAAATCGGTTTACAAGAAAAAATAATGTTTTTCTTTTTATTTTTTTTTATTTTTATTTTTTTTATTGTTATTTTTTTATTTCATTTATTTTTTGTTTTCGGACATTCCCATAAAAATGTTAGTTCAAATTTGTACAACTGCAACTACTACTAGAAAGGACATTCATTTGGTCATTTGATTTATTTAAGTTTATATTATACAATTAACTGTTGTATTTATACAATTTTTATATTACTAGTTATTCTTATAGTAATTATAAGATCTAAAAATATTGTAGAAAATGTAGAATTTTCATCTTTCATCCGATTCATAGTTTGGATTAGATTCTAGATTGTTTTGTCAAATATTTGTATAAATATTTGAATATATTAAAGTAATTGTTGAATCAAAAATATGAATATGCTTTATTATTATAATTAATATGAGATTTTCTTCAATGTGATGACATACCTATAGGTATTTAAATTTATTTCAACTTGTTCAGGTTGTTAAAATAAATAAAATAAAACATCAATAATTGATTTAAAAATAATTATTTCTTCATCCATTATTTTCTGTTTGACATTGAGATTTAGAAATATTTGAAGTTTCATCCATCATAACAAATTAAGTTCACTATATTATGTTTATTGGAGTTTAACTGAATTCAGTCGAGTTCAATGCATTTTAATCAGTGATTATGATTTTTTTTCAAGCTCAGCAATTTATTTCAATCTAATCCGACCTTTGTATGATGAAATTGATCTTTATATTACTTGTTATGATGCACATAAATATAAGTTATCCGATACTGCATATAATTTATTAGAGCATGAGAATCGATTTAGAATGAATAATTCACATTTTTATTGATGATAAGTATATTAAATATTGTGAACAAGTAACAAAAATGAACTTTTTTTATGTTTTGATTGGGTGAATTCTTTTGTGAAATTAATGGTTCATGATATAACTCCGATGAAGTCTTTTATATATATTCTACTATATTGTAATGTGATCAATATTCTTGCAAATAATTCTTACAAAAAATTTTCGTAAAATTTCTGACAAAATTCAAAAATGTTCGAAATTTATCATTTGGTATTTGTGCAGATTAGTTTATGACAAAGATTGGTTAGGACGTTTTTTCGTAATTGGTCCTTAATTTTTTTTGACGATTTTAAACAATTAGAGGATTACAACTAGTAATTTCTTTTTGAAAAACAAAAAGAGTTAATTAAATTTCGGATTAATCGCCTCAGCTTTTAGAAACTTGGTTCTTCAATATCTGTAATATTTGAACTATTTGTCTAAAACAACTAATATGTTTGGAAAATTTGTCCAAATTGAGTAACCTACAATTGCTTTTCACATTATAATACTCTACAACATTCACTCATAAACTAATATATTTTTTTTCTTAGCAATGAAATCTATTACTTACATAATAGTGCGTGCTATTTAAAACACATTTACATGTCAATTATTCGCAGTCTTCTTAAGAAAATTTATTTAACATTACTTTTTATAAACTGATACCATCATAATTTTATTGATATTGTTGGGAATTGTGCTGATTATTTTTTTTTGTAAAGTTCTGCCCCGCCGTTTCTTCGTAATTAATTATTGAAAATATTTTGACAATTTTGATGAAACTTTATTTGATGCCGATTTGTATCGTAGACAGAAATAACATACTTATATATCATTGAATTTATGCCGAACTTACGTATAGACGTTCTGTGATACGTAGGTAACAACTGATTACAGTTGACAGTTAAAAAAAAAACGATTTTTAGAACACGAAATAGAAGAAAAGCAATATGTTAAATTAATTAATTTAATTTATACAATTATATATATTACAAGTAAATTTGTAAGACATGAATTGGAAATTGCGTTGATTATTTTTAGTGAAATTGTTTGTATATTTTTTTTAATGAAAATTTATTCACTTGGGGTTTATGTATTATTTTATATACGTTTTGTCATGACTATACATTTATTATAATAATATATTTTTTATTATATATATTTTTTAAATTTTTTTTTTTGCCTTTCAATATCCATTAAAATCAAATCTGCCTGCAAGTCAAACTCTCCTGCAAACTTGATTATTCACATTATTTATTTTCGTCCAGAAATAATTTTCCGGTACATGAATTCATTAACATCAATTGATGTAACAGCTAATCAAATTATCTCTTCAAAATCACCATTAGGAAAAGATATTGAACATGTGTGATAAATATTTGCGGGGCATCGCGTTGCGTATGAAATTTCATACGTCGCAAATTTCTACGTGTTATCTTTTTCGGCCACACGCACGACCAAACTTTTTTGACGAAAGAAGACTTTGAACGAAAAAAAGTAAATATAAACAAAGAACCATATCGGACGGATCGGCCGACAAGACAAAATGATAAACAAAATGTTGAAAATTATAAACACGGCATGGGACACGCGCGGCTAATTGGAAATAGAGAACCAGGGCTTTGATAATTCTAGATTTTTGTCAAGTAAGGTGTTTCTTATGTAATTTATTCAGGTAATTAGAATTATATCATACGCTAAATTTCGGTCGTGAACCCGTGTCGGAAACGTGGATTGGTAAGTACTGGTTCAAACTCGGACAACTTGATATCGAGCAATGGGTATCACACCGAGATTTTTACTTTAGATCATAGATCTGAAATTTGATATCCGGTGGAAATTGCTTTTTGGGGACAAAAAATGATGAAATTCAAAAGATACTAATTAAGTATGTTAAAATTATATCGCAACTAAAAAGGGCGACTACTGAATTGTCCAATAACCCCTATCTGTTAAATTAATAATTACAAAATGTCTTCATAATATATTGATAATCATTAAGTTAAATTAAGAAAAATTTAAATGCTAAATTTGAAAGCTTCATAATAAAAAAAATATACTTTATTTTTTCCCTTTTTGAGCTCCTGCTCAATGCAAATTTATATATTTTCTTTTTCCATTTGAATCTTAGTGAATCGTTTTGAATGGAAAATGATTAATTAGTTTATACATTGAAAGATTTTTAATGGTATAGATTGCAAATTAAGACAATTATTAAACATTATCGATAATTGTACCAAATATTTTTATCAGATTCAAATTATAATTAATTTCTGCATTTTCTTTGTGGATTCTTTATTTATTTATTTATATAACGCCCATGGCAATATTACAATAGATTTACATTTTATAGTGTGCAAATTATATGCTAAAGATGAATAAAAAAATATAAATAAAGAGAACAAAACAAAATATTCAACACTAAATAAAAATTACTAATTAAAACACTCGATAAAACCTATAAAATACTATTTATAACAGTCATTTGAGGATAATATTTTTGGCTTTATTTTTTATAACTTTATAAAATAATAAAGTTTATTGGTATTTAGAATAGAATATATAATTCGATAATATGTAGAGATGTAGAATATATAAAACATTTTTTGAAAAATTAGGAAAATTTGAAAAAATGAGCAAGGCTTAGCATATCGATTTATTATCTCTTCATTAGAAAATTTTTAGTAAACGTCTATCGAATAGGAGCAATGTTTTCTACTGGAATTTTCCACATTCATCATAGTAAAATAAAACAAATAAAACATTTGTTCTATAACATTTGACATAATTGAAGTCAAGAAATGCTGTTCTTGGTAATTAGTTAGTAAGGAAGTAACAGTTATGTTATAAATTTAAGTAGAAAGAACATTCAAATATCTGAAATAAATTCATGAAAAAAATAATTCTTGAATTGTTATACGGAATTGTATAACAAGTATTAAATAAATTAAAAATAGACAGTAACAGACTAATTTCATAAAATGTGTCTTTAAAATGTGCACTATTTGTATATTTGCAGGACATTCCTAAAGTCCCAGCACTATAATAATCTACATTACATCAGCAAAATTTTTGCTTTCTTTTGTTTATAAAAATTCTCCTCCGTGAATTAATGGTTAGAGCTACGGGATTACAATCAGTTGCTCCAAGTTTGAAACTTGCTTCTGGCAGCCTGATGCCAAAAAGCAGTGACATCGGTTCTCACTTGGAAATATATATACCTAAATTTTTCCAAGGGAAAATAGCCCTTGGCCGGCATTGCTGCACCAATAAAAAAATCTATTATAGTAATTGTTACAATCAAATTCATCACATGGAGACAGGACAACTGTTTGGGTTGCCATCTATAAAAACAGATATAGTTAGATCTATCTATAAAAACAGATATAGCAAATCATCACAGCATCATATCGGATCCTCAAATTTGATCGTGGTTCAAAAAAAAATGAAAACACTACTTTGAACTATTCTTGGTATACTTTGAGCTGTTTTGATGTAACTGCTTATAACCTAGCATTGTTGATTCAGTGGTTACCCATCCTCTTTGTGATGAGATTAAGCAATTAGGAAACAATGCATCTAAAGGATTTTCACTTGAAATCATATTTAGAAAAAAAATTCAAGTATAAACTTATAGCACTACTTCTAGATTTCAAGCTAACCGAAACGAGAGTAGAACCTGGTACCTGTAGTTGCAAGGCCAAAGCTCTTATAGAGGAGCTACGTCAAGCTCACATCAGCAGAACGTACATTCATTATGAAAGAGTACGAGTTTGCTTCTTCTACCATTTAATAATTCTAATTACTTTGTTGTTAAACGCTACTCTCCAATATCAATTTTATACAATTTAGACATCTAAAAAATCTAATGTCAATTATCAAATTTTCACGTTGTATGCTATGTTTTGTTATAATTGACGTCGTCGTGTGTTATGTTTTATATGCATGTGACACGCACGGGATCGCTGTGTAAAGTCAAGATACCGTAAAAATAAACAAAATTTGAGTTTCTTTTGTAAACGTCTACTTTTGGCCGTTTGTATGTGTGATTCGTGATTATCTATACGAAGTTGTAATGACTTGACAAAAAATATGCTTCCGCGTATTTCGCAGTGCCAATTGTGGACAAGGACGTCGGACTAGTTCGATTGTCATCTATGATATTGAACATTAAGGAATTGTAATGGACAAAAATTATAACTAGGCATTAATTTTGATATATGAAGGACTGTTTTTTTTTTTCATATTTGCACATATTCCATCCTGAATATCAGCAAATTTTTGGTCGTATAAAAGAAATATCTAATTCGAATACTAATCCACTGATTGGCCGTCCGGGTATGATGGTATAATATGAAGAAGTGTGTTAAGTATTTTTGGTACATAAGTTTCTACTGTGTAAAACTCCTTTAGCTCGTTCACTAATTATCGTGCAACTCAATTTATGTATTTTTAAAATTATTGTCTTCATATTAACTATTTTCGCCTTTAACTATATTTTATATACTGTCTCAATACAAATTATATGGGTGGTTTATTCACCGCAAAGCATGCCACATATAGGTGTTCTTGGGGCATATTGGCCGTCATTGCAAGTGCATGAATTTGAAACTGATTTTCTCTAAATGTAATTGGCACTATTGGATATTCAAAGTTTTGTTATATTAAAATCTTGCTTTTCATTAATTCGTTAATATTTGAATTATGAAGCAAAATTCGTGCATTATTTTTTTAATTTTGGCATGGAGTAGATTTCGAAAAATATGTGAAAAATTTGCAGATTTTTAATTTTGCCATGGATTTATTGTATATATAATAGTTTCTAGTTCCCCAGTTTCCTGAATTGGTCCCAAAATTTAAAAGAAAAACGTTATGGGTGGACAACCCTTCATTAAAAATAAGCTTTTTGGAAATTAAGTTCAAGCTTTTTCATTAAGAAATTTAAATCGAAATTCGGTGTAAAAACATTCCTTGGCTAAAAGTCGTATGAAAAATTATTAAACTCTAAAATGACTCTCACGAAATAGGAATTTGTGGTAGTAAGGTGAAAATTTAGGGACTTACGTGTTTTTCATTTTCGATTCATAAAAAAATGAAATAAAAAAATCTTAAAAGTTGCCAATCCTTATTACATAGGGAAATGAAAAATAGATGTTGGCCGATTTTCAGTCATACTGAACGCGATTATGAAATTTCATAAAAATTGGTCAAACCGTTTCGGAGGAGTATTGCGATGAACACCATGACACGGTAATTATATATATAAATATGAATTGAAGTTCAAAATTCTAAATATAAATAATTGTTTACCAATCCTACCCCATGGCACGTGCATTTCAAACGAAACTATATTAATTAGAGTGGAAATCCAATATCGGAAAAATTATTTACGTGTTGTTTGTATAAACAGCACTCTGGCTAATTTATATCATAACAGCTTATAGTGCACCTGACGATTATAATTAATGATATAGTTTCATTTATTTGATACATAATTAAAACTTAATTTGAATCACACTAATGAATTTTGAAGTTGGCTTTGAATGTGAAGTAAATAATATTTTGCATATGCGCACACAAGCGTTACAAAATTATTAGAAGATAATTGAATTCGTTTGTATGATAATTAAATATCAGGTAGATTAAATTGTTTGAAGTGAGAAATTAAAGTAAAACATATAATTTTATATTTGTTGTTTTATAATCATGAAGAAAAGTATAAAAAGCTCTTTATATTCAAAATTATGCAAACAATTAGTAATTGCAGGGATTGATCTATGAGCAATTGACCATAGAAAAAGAGTAAATGATAAAAATGAGTAAATATTTTTGGTAATATCAAAAGCACTGATATATAAAATACAAGGTCCGCCAAATAACTTTTTTTCGAAAATACTATAAGAAAACTACTGAGTTTTTTCTCAATTTTTACAGTTTATTTTTGTATCACCGAAACGGCTGGACCTGCTTTTGCCAAAATATAATTATCACTTCTTTTTATCATTACGATTTGAATGTTTTTTAGACTTCTGCCCTTTTTGCTTTGTAACTCCAAAACGACTGGACCGACTTCTGCCAAAAACTAATCAGCACATCTCCCTATCAATACGAATCGAATGTACTGTGATGTATGTATTGTTGAACCATTCAAATCGGTTGATCCGTGCGCACACGCACATCCATTTTTTTCTGGGGTATTCCAAAATGTTCAGAAACCTTCTAAACGTGAATAAATGTAAACATTTTCAATTTTGATTTTTGGACGATTACAATAACTTACCCTACGGGAAGTTAATAAGTAAATTATATATATATATATATATATATATATATGTGTGTGTGTTTCTAAATTTTTGATTAAGTTTTTGCTGAGCTTATTGAGGTGCTTTTTATTCGCTCTATCCGCTGAAGCATTTTCTAAACAATTAGATATTGGTGACGGATAGGTTACCATCGATAAAAGTAGATAATCTATTTACCGATATTTAAATGCGGCAGTCACTTATATACCAAATAATTCTACATTTATAATCAGTTAGTTATTTTTTATACTAAAAATTTTCTAGAAATTTTTATGGTTAAAATCGGGCAGCGTTTGTCGGGCCAGCTAGTATATATATCTAATATGAAACTATTTTGAAACCTTCTAATGTACGTGAGTTTTAGTGAAAAATCGATTACAATTTTCATCACTTTGGTCATCAAATTGACCAAAATTGGTAAATGCAATCAAATTGTTAGACTCTTTTAACTGATTTAGTTGTTGACTTATCCAGATGCCTTTTCGTAAAATATTCGGAAATGAACCAAAAAGCCAGATTTTTTTGTGTTTTCACAGAAAGCATATATGTTTTATATATATCAAAACTTCTGGTTACAAAACGTTTTCACGTGTATTTTTTAACGGTGAAGCCACAGCCTAGCCTCGTGGCTGTCGGGCACATTGAAAATGTCACATGCGGTCCACCGATTGTTTTATTATAATATCGTACAATGGTTATTTCATGTTTTCTATTACACAAGGACACCTAAGTATAATTTACAACATTTGTTATAATGAGACGTAAGTGCTCGTAAAAGTTGCTAATCAAACCACCTGTACAAATTCATATTAAGATATATGTGACAATAGAAAAATTTCGTCGCTTGTATGAATTTTATACCTTACGATTTTCAAATTCATTGTTGCAAGAACAATTGTGTTTTATAAATATTGTAATATGAATGCACAATACTTGTCAGATATACAAAATTATTGCACAAATTAAATATTTACTAATTTATTAAGAATGTAAGGTCAGGTATTGCGTAAGTCCAGGAAAAGGAGACTCCAAAAGCAAAATATCGCTTTGTATTACAAGAAATAACTAGTTTTTAATATTTACATTTCAACAGGTGTGAAAATTACGAAAATTTTATAATTATAATTTTGTAAATTTACATATTAAGTGTACTTCGCACTTTTTGTGATCTTGTGATAAGAGCTTTGGACTTGCAACCCAAGGTTCTATATTTGATTAACACCTCGAACAAACTGACATCGAGCATTATTTCTATTTTTAAAATTATAGATCTAAAACATGTTTAAAAGTAAAAATATGTATTTTCGGGAATTGCTGCATCAAATTAGAAATATATCATCCTTCTGCTTGCTTTACCTGCTAAAAGCTCTATTGACAGTTTATATGACTTCAAGTGCCTGAAACATCATAAAATCTCAGCATTAAAAATGAACTAATTTATTCTATATAGAAACATCTTGTACATTCTAAACCATCTTTTGCCCAATTACGTGTGAAAACAGTTACGAGTTACAATGCTATATTCTATGAAAATATTAACCTTTGCAAAAAATCACTACCTCACTTTTATTAAAAAAAAGTAATTTTATTTAAGTTTCATAAAATTGTATTTACTACTGTATTCTTTTTTAGTTTTTCACGTAAACTTTCGGATTTTTAAGAAAAATGAACCGTTAGTTTTGTGCTAATTGTCAGATTTCCTGCTTCGAAAGTAATATATTTAACTAAAAGAGAATATTCAAGAAAATTCGAATAAAACTTTAAAACATTCTAGTAAATTCGGAAAGTCAAACATACGTCCATTTATTGGAAAAAGAAAAAAGAAGAAATAGCTCTTGGTGGTAATAACTTGTAAAAATAAATGTCAGAGATGTCAGAAATCCGGGCACACCCATTTTACTTGTAAACTATATTTTTTTGTTTTTTTTTTTTTAATACAATAGCTGAGTATTTGAAAAAAAACTATGTTAACAATTTCGCTAGTCCAAAATTTGCGTTAGAGCATTTGAATCTTTGAATCTTTGAATCTTTGAAAAAACAATTGGAAATAGTCTAAAGAACCAGAACTGCAAGGTACCCAAATAGTCAAAAAAAAAAAATTAAAAAAATTCAAATGACGTATTCAAATCAAAGACTACATTTCAAGTACCAAACCATAATATAATATATATATATATATATATATATATATATATATAGATTTGCTAAATTTTAAGTTTTCTTGTACGTCATACCAACAATTGACGTGTTCAAACCAAAGAGTACGTTTTAAGTATCAAATCCATTATCATAGCAATTTATTATGAATTAAGCATTACTATAAATTATGAAAAATCTATTACGTACTATAATGCACTTTGATCAATTTCCATAGTCCATTTCACGTTAAGAACAATGAAATCTCTTTCCCAATTCATCTATCAATCCATTAAATTATATCAGTACTAATGCCAGTCTTATTGTCATGATGATTCGGCCGAAAACAAAGCGACTATTGACGTATTCAGAATGAAAATAGAGAACATAGTTTTCCAATATCGATAGCAATTAATAATATTTTCACACAATCGACAATTGATGATAATATATTCGTGATCCGCTTTTGCACTTTGCGTACAACGCAGTTGATAAAGTATTTTTGGGACATATGGGTGATCATATTAAATTGTTGTTTACGACGAGTAAATTGAGCAGATTGCCATTTTTGTATATAAATTATTTTTAGAAACGATATTGATTAATTGCAGAATTAATGTAATAAAACGTGGCGTAAATAGATTTGTGTAGGTACGTTAGTGTGTTGTCTCGAAATGAAAGGTTTTGTCAACAAGGGGACGTTGTTGATGATTGATATAAATACTTCATAATTTAACAATTTTTTGTAGTTATAATTATATAGGTATATAATATTTTAATCTAATTATTCAATAAGTTATGATTGAAGATCAGAGATGAATTCTTGATGACTTGAAATGCTTGCAAACAGTTTCCTCCAAGTAATCACGTAGAGTTAGTTTTTTATATGAAAAGGGCAGTGCAGTGTAGGTGGTACAGTTTCTAACTCTACATATCAAATTAACATGTCATCTTACAATAATATTCTCAGTACTATATCCTCTACTAATGAATGCGTCAGCCAGAGATTGTTCCCAGTTTATATGTTAGCTCTGACTCTTATTCCATTCATTCATTCAAGAGTCAGGAATTCAACTGTTGACCCGCAATGCTGACCTTAGTAATATTAGCAATTAATCTTTTGAAACCATACATTTGAATATTTTTTCGCGAACTTGAATATATATGGGTATATGTATGTTTGTAATGATGATGGCGTGATTTTAAACTAAACATTTATGACGACATGATATTTATTTATATATGACAGTTATTGTTCTCAATGAATACGAAACGAGGTCCTTGCGATATGATATGAGTTATGGAAGAAATTGATGATTTTTGTATATAAGATAAGATTATTGTATGTTGTTCTACTTGCATACATACTATATAGGGTAGAGTGGGGCTCCACCACTGATATCTCAAAAACGAGTAAATTTCAAAACTTTTTGACAACAATGTTTGAAAGTAGAGGGTTAAAGATGTATAACCAGCCATCAACTTGATTCTTACGATGTTGTTATCTGGGAGATAAACAGCGATTTTTGAAAATTCATACTAAAAGCATTTTTTATCGTTGTTAGTTTTTTTTTGTGAGCACTGTTGTTTAGTTTGCAACACCTCAATATAAGTTATTTAATTGTTTTATAAGATGTATTGTTAATTTTAAGTTTGATTCAATAGTTTTTTTTATAATCTCTATAAAAGCTTAAGTGGGGTAAAAAGGACCAACTTATCCTGGCAAAGCAATGCAAAAATAGTGAATTAAGTTGGAAAAAGCAATTTTACAAGATATAAATCTTATAATAAATAGTTGTTCCAACCCTGCTGATAAATATTTCTTAGGAAATACCAGATCAAGGTTATATACAGTGTCATCTCTGTAAAAAATGTACCCACGACATTGGGCATTTACGCCTATGGGGTAAAAGAGACCAAGACCAAGTGTTACATTTTTGAAAAACAGCAAAAAAAACACATTTCTACAATGATGAATTAGCTGGGAGTTTTACTGAACCTAGTCAGATAGATGTTTGCTTGATATATATTATTTGTTGTGATAAAGTCAAATTGGACCTTTATAGTCTTCTCCATGTGTGAAACCTTTTCCTACAAATTTTATAATGTAGTTATTCTTTTTATAGAATTATGCTTCGCGTGGATTTCATTAAAGTTTCTTAAAAGAGTTTAGGGAATTCTATTCAAATTTTTATTTTTATTCAAATATTTAATGTCTTTATATTTGATGACTTGTTAAGATAGACTTTGTGCAAATTATACATTTCTCTGATATAAATTTATTTACAAAGCTGGAGTTATTATTAGAATATTTAATCAATAAAATAAAAGTGCCATTGCAATCTGATGCAACAGCTGTAAATCTTACTGAACGTAATTCCAAAGTCTATAAACAACTTGATGATTTCAGTTGCAAAATTTAAATTATTGACAAATAATTAAATATCTTGTGACAAATATATCTAAATCACTGAATATTAACATTTTCGTAAGTTTCATATTTAATATACATTTATTCTAGATTAGTTTTTATTAGATTGATCATATGTAGAGTTCTCACTTTGATTAGCTTTTCATTATTCTAATAAAATAATGCATATAAAATGGTATAAATAGGTTAATAAATACCACGAATATTGCAAGTCGAGTGATTTATTTGAATAATATGAAATCAAATACATCATTTTCTTTAACACTATATATTTTCATTCAATTATAATTTTATAGTATATATTTTATAGAATATGTTTAATATTTACTTATCCTAAAGCGACTTAATTTTATTTCTTTACAAATCATGCCCATCATAAACGCGTTCGAAAATATATTCAAGAAAATTCATTACCCATATATTTATCATCAAAATACATTATGCGACAGCAAAATAAACATTTACCGATTTTCATTGCAGGATGCATCCGTATCCAAAAGCTAAATAAATCTTGGACATTAAGAAAACATTTGGTCTAAACTTTGTAATTTAAATTGATGAATTTGATCGTTAACCAAATAAAATATTTTGGTATCGATAAATTAGTATAAAGCTGCTGATTCATGAAAATTGGGAAATAAAGATATTTCTTATTTGTAGACTGCCCAATTTTTGACCTGCTGGGAACAAAACTTTTTTTGGCTCAATTTTTTTTCTGTATTCTTAAAGCGTTAATAAGTTACAAAAAATAATCTTCTAAAGTTATTTAAAAAATATCGATTGCAGACTTTATATTCTTTTACTTTAAATTTTAGTTCCAACAGGGTATGAAGAGTTTCAGGGATAATTTGAGACATCTTCTTAAAAACATCTAATGATGACAAATCTGGACTTCTAGGTGGTTATGGCGATTTTTTACGCGAAAATTACAATCCAATAGTAAAATTTTATCAATCTCCCTAATTCATGAAAACATTGCTTAACGTTTCGGATATATATTTTCAATTTTACGATGTTATTATTATATTAAATCGATTTACGATTTGCACGTGCCATTGCATGACGTCAAGATAAAATATCGATAGTTATTGATACGATTGAAGTTGATATGTGATAAATTGCTGATCATATTTCAATTTTTTAAGTGTCCACTTAAATTTGGAAATACCTTGCAGGAAGCTTTGTCATTATGACTTAATATAATATTAACCAATTTTTGTATTTGCATTTATTGTAATTTTTATTGCTCATAAAACAGAAGCAATATAACAGAGTTCTTTGATGTAGCTTGATAGTGATGATAAATAAAAAATATAGAATGGATTTGTTAGGATTTGGATCTAACCATTTTTTTACTATGATATTGG
The DNA here is from genome assembly GCF_003426905.1 of Ctenocephalides felis. Lineage (NCBI taxonomy): Eukaryota > Metazoa > Arthropoda > Insecta > Siphonaptera > Pulicidae > Ctenocephalides > Ctenocephalides felis. The sequence continues at coordinate 31,965,956 of NW_020538040.1, forward strand.
GATGATCAGTTTGCCTTTTCTTGTACTTCTGACTATGCCTGAGCTAATTTCCAATTTATAATGAAAACAGTTTAAAAAATACTTTTTGGTATTTTTTGAAGTATAATATATGAATATAAATCGAAAAATATAAATAAATAAATATATAACAATATATTTATGAAAAAAAATATATAAAGAAAAAATATATAAAAAAACGACTAGTGATTGAGTTTATTTTCAGTAACTGTAAATGGTTTCTTAATATAAAATCAAATTAAAATATTGTAAATAAGAGAAATTTTCTAATTAAAAAATAAAATTTTAATATAAAGTAATAGTAGGGGAGACTGGGGACGGTTGTGCCAGTGACAGTTATCATTTTTTTTTTTTGAATATTTTTTTTAACAGCAATCAGAACCTTACGTCCTATGAGCTGTTGGGCTGAAACTTCTCCTTACTTCGTATTTTTTAGATGGTAACCCAATGGTTAATCCATCCATATTTAATGATTTTGTTATTAGAATTAATCTAATAGGGCTGACTTGTGATAGTTTTCATAACAGCTAATCTATTCTGATTTTGAGATAGGGTCCAAAGGGAGAAAGATGAAGTATTATTGCTCGAACAAGTTCCAATTATTGCTTTCAGCCAGCGCCGTACATTAACATGATCTGTAGATCATTACATTTTGATTCATTGAATTAATTATTTATTTATTATTAAATTTATGTACATGAAATAATAAATATTTTTATTTATTATTTTGATGATTTGATTTAATTATTCCTCATATTATCAGAATTTGATCTTTAACAACATTCGTTTACAAAATACAATACAAATCTACATCAAGATCTCATTTTTATAAATAAATATTACCAAAACGATTTTAATCTTACAGCCTTCAACTTTTTGCAAATTTCATCACCTGCCTTATCACAAATGCTAATGTCCGAAAAATATCAACATTGGAAATTGCGTGTTAATTTTTTTTTTACCAAAATGAACCCAAAATTTCAATACTCACGTGGCGCGTGTGTAATTTTTTAAATCATATCTTTAATCTTTAAAACATATCAGTCATTGTGTGTTAATTGCTTCCATGATATGTTCCGAAGATTAATTATCGAAATAAAACAAGAGTTTGATAACTTAACAAGATAATTTTTAGATTTGCTCATTAAGAAAACCGCTTTTAATTAGCTAATCTCATTCTTGAAATATTGCAACCTCGATAATGAATTTGTTGTACTATCGAAGAAATCGGTCATTGTTATATGAATATCTACGTATTAACCAATTTTTTTAATCGATCGAGTTACGCAAGTTTGATTAATAAAGTATTTAAACAATGGGTTTTGTTAAAAATTGTAATCTATATCTGAATTGCACTAGATTTTCTTGTTAAAAAGTATTGTATAAAGTGAGCTCTTGAATTTTTCAAAATAGAGTACTAGAATTCAATACGAATTATCTACATACATTGAAATTATCTATGCTGACGTAGTTATTTTGAATTTATTCATTTGCTTTTTTTTTAAATATTATCAATAATTGTTCTATTATTGTGTTCACATTACGTAATAAGCAAATTGAATATTTATTTACTTATTACTGAAACTACAAAATAATAAATATTGTAAAGATTATGTCATTGTATTGTTAGATTAAAAATTACAGTATTCGAATAGTTGAGTTGAATTAGGAATAAGGAGAAGAATATTAGCGCACGCGAAGATGAAAAGAAGAATGAAGAAATAAAGAAGATAGGAGGTAAATGGAATTAGAAGTTAGAAGATAGAAGAAGATTAGAAGAGACTAAAGAATGTAGAAGATGAAAAAGAAAAAAATGTATAGTAAAGAATATATGTATATATACAGATAGAGAGAAAGGGAGAGAGGGGGGGAGAGAGAGAGAGGGAGAGATAGAGAGGTAGAGAGAGAGATAGATATAGAGAGGTAGAGAGATAGAGAGAAAGAGAGATTGTATATAATGTAAAAGATAGTATAGAATGCAAAAAGTAATGGTGTAGGTGGTTAAGGTTCAGAATAAGCGAGGCCAAATAAATATATGTATATAAAAAATGTCATTTTGAATAAAGAATTCAAATTAAAAATTTGAGATAAGTAATAATATAAAAATCAATTCATTTTTATCAAATATAAATTCCTCAAGTTAGTGTTTTTATGAAGTAACCCAGTAGTTGAACTTTTTTTCGATGAAATTATATTAGATATATTTTTAATACTGAAGTTAATATATATTAAAGTAATGCACCGAAATGCTATTTTCACATTTATTATTACATTTGTGATCCATAGTCTCAAGTAAAGAACTACAGGATCACTACTGCTTGATATCAAGCTGGTCAAGGTGTGTATCAAACCCGGAACTAGTGATTACTATACCAAGTTTTTATCTAGAGCCAGTCCTAAAATTCAAATTTAGAGATGCATTTTTCTTTATTCATTTACAGAATAGTTATTATTTTATTATTTTTAATTATTCCTTTTTTATTGTGTATCTTGAATTTGATTTATATAAAAATTTCTTCACTTGCTCGATAAAAATCTACGTATGAAAAATTACTGAAAATGGTATTAATTTTGTGTGCATTGTTTTAAAAATTAAAAGTTTTGCACAACGCATTTTCTTCAATATTGATAACTATTGATAACGATATTCATTTTTTATTCAAATGCAAAAGTTTGTTTACTTAAGAGTTTAATAACTGGTCTGCTAATAGTAGCAAATGAACTTGATAATTTGCCTAAATGTAGTGCATATTTATCATATATATATTTATATATATATATATATATATATATAATTTGGCAAACATATTTCACTATTTCTTCAATATTCTCGATATAATAACAATAAAAGATTTGCATGTGCATACATATATGAGTAAAATTTCTTTTTCTTTCGTCATAAAATATTATTTTTATTTATTATTGGGTTTATAGTAATATGCTTCCGATTTAACATATTTTTCACTAAAATTTCTTTCCAAGGGTTTAGAGAATTTTATGAACTTCATCCAAATAATCAAAGCCTCCTAAAACATGTACCAAAATTGTTTGTTGACTTATTAAGGTTATTAAGACTCTATGCAAATTTTTATTTCTTTGATATAAATTTATTTACAAAGTTATTTTTTTAAATATTTATTTATTTTTACTTCATTAGAATTCTTAATCAATAATATAAAAGAAATTTGCTGGGTATTTAATATTTAGAATATAATTGTAATAAAAAAGTTGTCTCTCTGAACGCAAGTTCATTAAGAAAGCAACCCTTTCAGCTGAACGTTCACAATACTTCCTCACAAAAAAAAGTGTATATGTGCATTTTTTCACTATTTATATACTAAAGTATTCTTATGGACTCTTTCTGTATTTATGATCACCAGAATATTGACTGAATATTCTTTATGGGAAAAATTTGTAAATATTTTGTTGAAATAAAAAAGGAACTTCAGTGTAATTTAACCAGTTAAATTAATAATTAACTGCTTAATGTTTACTGAAGTCAGGTTCTTGTGTTGAGTTAAACTCTTTTGTCTTATTTTATGCAAACATTTATTTTCTGTACACAATACAGTGGTCCAATTCAAATTCCTCTTAGTTGCAAGAGGCATATTGCCACTACAGCTATGCCCACATATGTGCAGAAATGCCCACGAAAGGACAATTTCATTTGAGATCTCAAGTTAAAATCTAATATACTGCTTCATATCTATTGGACATGAGGATAGGCTACTGAATGTTTTAATGTTATGTTTTTGATAGTACTTTTGCTATCGTTCTAATAACACGTTAGAACCCACTCTCGTTAAACTGCATATCGACCGCGTTTTATAAATTGCGATAATATGGCCTACACGTTCCCTTAATTGCCTTCATAATTATTTATTTAAATCCAATTTGAAATTCAGAAATTAGAACTTCTAGAGCAAGCCAAGTATCGATTTAATGTGAAATGAGACATGAACTTGACCGTTTCGGATGAGAAACACATCGCGTGTCGCGATACCAAACAATATCGAGTCCGTTGTAATATTGTTGGAGCTTTTTAAGTTCAAGGTTCCAGAACTTGCCCGTGAAAGCTCCGGCGGTGGCGTAATATTTTTAAGTAAGCTCGATTGGAGATGGTGGACGAGGACTTCGGCGGTTCCTAATCTTTAGATACATACATACTCATTGAATTGCGGACATACAAGCTTCTTTCATTTAAATATGAAATATGAATAAATAAATAATAATAATGGATAATACTGCTTTAGGGCAGATCCATGAGCTGAGTTAAACTACTTCTCAACGATTCAGAGAAGAATAGTGTGAGAGATTTCCCATTGCCGTTGCACACCGCAGTGCCAGAACTGGGCGAATTCAATTGAAACATTGTTCCTGATCTATATTTTTAAGTGAAAATTGACATCACTACTGCATGATGTCAGATTATTCAGAGCGGTGGCTCGAACTCACAACCTTGCCCACACAAATAAAAAAAGCAGTTACTTCATGGAACATCGAATTATAAATATATACTACCTTTATTATTCTTTCTCGTGGTTTGGTGGTTAGAGCTATGGGATTGAAATCTGAAGTTCCAGATATGAATCGCAATATAACTAATTATTCTGTAAATTCATTTAAATTGATTCAGTATGGGATTTATTTCTATGGGATTAAAATTTGATGCTTCAGATATCAATGATAATATAATATAATATAATAACTGTACAATTCTGTAAATTTATTTAAATTGATTCATTATTTGTTAGATTATGTTCTGTAATTTTTGGAAATTTTTATAGGACATTACTTCCTTAATCCTTTGGTATTAGGACATAGTTATATTATAAAATTTTTGTTTCTATTTGAAGATAAATGAGGAACATTACTCTCTAACAAGGACATTTATGATAAATCTGATATATAATGTGTTGGCTAATATTGCTAAAACTTATTAATAATATATGAAAAAAAAATCCAAAACAATATATGAATATTCCTACTAATTCAAAAATCTATTGAATAAATACATTATTCACACTTCTTTATGAATATTTTAAGATCATTTTCGATAGTTGCAAAATATGTCTCATATTCAAGAAATGTTTTTTCTTAGCAACATGACGCACAAAATGAAGCTCTTATGATGTTCGAAAGTTTTTCAGGCATATATTTTTAATATTTTTTCTGGTTAGGAACCATTGGAATCCTTACATCAACTGCGTCGTAAAATTAGAATTTCAATAGTAATTAGGTTTTTGAAGTATCATTATATAAAACAATTTTAGTGGCCGTATACAAAGTTACCCGCCTGTATAGTAAGAGTTATTTTATTCTTATTATAGTTTTTTGAAAGTATAGAAGTAATTTAATTGTTTTGTAATTATATTGATATTTTTGAAATATATATATATATATATATATATATATATATATATAAAATTTCTTCGTGCAAAGCATTATAAGGCTAGAATTGAATATTGTATTAATTAGGTTGTTTATCGATTATATTAGCTGTAAAATTATGGGCATTACTTATGTTTTTTTCATGTAATCGCATAAAAGTTTTCATGTAATCACATAAAAGTTGATCTTTGTTGAACAAATTTTAGGGACAATTTGCAACAATTTCATACTATTACTACTGGTCTGAAATAGAAGAAAATCTTTCTCCATATTTCACCGTCTTTGGAATTGTTGCAAATTGTATTGGGACTTTGTTATTGTATTTGGTTTATACCAAAATATTTTTACGTTGTATTAATTTGCTAAATTAAATTTTTATTATGTTTGATAAACAATTAAAAATTTAATTTTGCTCTATTTTTCAAGTAGTATATTTATAGTACGTAACTTGCTTAACAAAACACAACCGCCAAAAAAATCATTGTAACATGGTATTATCTTTAAATATTTTTTTAATCATATTACATAAGAATAAGGAAAATCTGACTGTTCTTAATAATAATGTATATGAAAATAAAATCCTCAATTCATTATTCAGTTAGGTTATAAATTAAAGATTCCGATAATTTTGTACAATCTATATTTGCAACAGCACGTGTTTCCTCATGAAAATATTATTTTCTTTTCCATTTCTCATGTGATATCAATCTCATATAACACGTGTCTCGGATCTGTTATCAAAGAAAAAAGAACTGGGGCTATGGTAAAATATAAAACATTTTTTTGGACTTACGTGTTTTTTTAAAAGTTCGATTAGTTTTACATTGTTTTTTTTTTAAATTTCATTAAATTATAATTGGCCAATATCAATCAATACTTTATAAACTTTAATACATATTATTACGATTTTTAATATAAATAATATACAATTTAGAAATGTATATTAAATTATTCGATCAACATAAAAATGACCTTCAAATTACTGCTGCCACATTTTTGCATTAAAACTTATGTATAAACAAATGTAATAATTATCTCATGCGAAATCGAAAATAGTTTCGGTTTAATTTACCGAATAATTCGGTAATTAAAAAACGCTCAGAAGAAAGCAGTAGGCAATAGTTTACTAATGATAAGACATAGTCGAACAATTTTGAGAGTGAAAATTAGTTGATATTTATAAAATTTGTGTAATTTATATATTTTAAATATAAATAAAAATAATATAAATTAAAAATATAATTAAAAATCATAGTCATGCTTAATTTGTATTATTTGTCAAGTATATTTAGTCATTATGCATGAATTTGATAATGCAAGCATGTATAGATGTAATTTATAAATAAAGTATGGAATATGAATAACTTGATTAAATTTTAGGTCTCGTCTAGTTTTACAAAACGGTATACAATTTGAACGAATTTGCTATTTTCAATACTGCTTTTTTTAAGTTTCAATAATTTATAAAAATAATCGACATTGAATTTGAAAAAACTACACCATGAAACTTTAAAATTTTACAATTATTGACTAAAGAAGACTATTTACAAGATCGCTTTCCAATATGTACTTGCACTTTTAGTTGCAAGTTATAGTGTCTATTTTCATATCACACTATTAATTGACTAAAAAAAAATCATTTTCATTTAGGGATATAACATTAATTTGTACTATATGGAGGACTTTGTTATTTGTTACTCGAGTAATTTTAATTTTATCTTTGTTAAAAAATAAATGAAAAATGTCATTGCTCTTATTTTTGACTTTGATATATAATTGCATAATCATTTCAAAAATTTCATTTGTTGTGATTCAATTGTAGTATGTTATTAAAAAACTTAATAAACATCAATCTTATTTTGTAATATAATATTAACCCTTTCCACTCGGATGCCGCCGCTCCGGCGACAAAATTCATATAAAGCCTTAAATTAGCTAGTGGAAAGCGTTAATTTGAAGTGAATGATGCACAACTAAAAAATTAGTTGATTTTATTTTCATTAGAGTCAAAAAATAAATAAAAATATAGTCACCACCCCCAGCTTTAACTTTTTGTTTTGGTTCCGTCCAAGAATCCTTGAACGAGTTCACCTGTTCGAAAGGTGTTGTCCACGTGCAAGAACTTTTATTCCGACCGCAAGTCGATATATCGATCGTCTTAAACCCCTATGAATTATCGTCCATTTCATTGTCACGTTAATTGAACTTTTCGATGTCGATAAACGAAAAATGTTGTAATGTTTTGTTAGTAGGCATTTAAAGGAAGGCGAGAACTAGCGCGTTTTTCGCCTTGTTGCCGTTGGAAATTTTATTTTCGTTTATTTGTGAACGTTTTTGGTTTGTAATGTTATTTTTGGTATAGTATTTTCTTTTTTTTTTGAATGAAGTTGATGAACGGTTCAAATGGTAAGAGATTACTAAATACTTGATGTAAAAGTAAAAAGATAAACGAATTATCATTATTTCTTCACTAGCTTACCAGTTGCTAATGAGTCTGATTTATATTTATATGGCCAAGACATATTAGCACAAAAAATATTTCTTCAAAATCTATAATATATCAGTATAAAATTTACATGAATATATATATATATATATATATATATATATATATATATATATTAGGGTGGTCCTTAAAATGGTCATTTTCGAATTTCTTTGCTCCCAGGGGCTCAAATGGTTCCAAATAGATAAAAAACAATTCTCTGAAAGTTTTAGCTCTTAATATTAACGTTTAGATAGAGCGCAATTCAATCAAAGTTTGTATGGAAAGAGCATGGAAAATTTTTTGAAAATTAAAAAAAAATGTTTTAGGTACAACTTAGCGATAATTGAATGAGATTTATTCATTCATTTGTTTGCTAAATTACATCTAGAATACATTTTTAAAATTTTTGAAAATTTTTCCATGCTATTTCCATACAAAACTTTGATTGAATTGCGCTCTATCTAAACGTTAATATTAAGAGCTAAAACTTTCAGAGAATTGTTTTTTATCTATTTGGAACCATTTGAGCCCCTGGGAGCAAAGAAATTCGAAAATGACCATTTTAAGGACCACCCTAATATATATGTCTCATTTATAATTTCCAATTTGACATATTTCCATGAAATAAAATGCTTAACATACAAAATAAACCCAGACTCTACATGACACTAAAATCATGATACAGACAAATAATTTGCAGTGTGGCTTACAAATAAATAAGTTACAAAAATAAGAAAATAAGATTTTACACTACAAGCTATTTTAACCTTTCCACTCGCGAATTCCGGCATTTATATGCATTTTGCCGCCTTTTGCCGATTTTTGTATTTATTTATGGATTTATTGACTTCTTACTGCTACTTAACAAAAATATTAATTATCTTTGGCTCAAATTGAAAATATGCTCCAAAACAGTCTATTTAATCATACTGGTAAATGATGTAATTTATTCTTGATAATTATTTCTACTAATCTTATATTTGCCCAAAAAATTTACATTTTCCACATGTATTACAGTTTTTTTTATTTTATTTCATTTATTTATTTTATTTTATTTAATTAAAATATATACTATTTCAAATAATTTTGCGAATAATGCGCGAATATGGCAGTAATAAAATTGTATGAATTGATGTATCTAATAAAATTTATAATGACTATACATTTATGGTTATAAATAAGATGTTTTGTATAGAAACATTTATGGTTTTATTATGTAGACATACTATTATATACTAGTATATAAATTATCTGATCCTTATTTTATTTGTTTTTTTCTTAAAGTAGCAATTTTTTTATTCTTTATTTAGATATTGTGAATAATTTTAATCATATGTATAATATACATTATAGGATGGTCCTGAATATATACATTCTCGAATTTTCTTGCTCCGAAGCGCTCAAATGGTTCCAAATTGATAAAAAAACATTTCTCTGAAGTTTTCAGCTCTTAATATTGTCTTTTAGATAGAGCGCTATTCAATCAAACTTCGTATGGAAATAGCATGAAAAATGTCCAAAAATTTTGCAGAACGTCGAATTTTCAATAAAAAATGACACGATTCACTTTTAATTTATTTGTCGCTAAGTTATACCTACATTTTTTTTTTAATTTTCCAATATTTTTTTCATATTATTTCCGTACGAAGTTTGATTGAATCGCGCACTATCTAAAAGTTAATATTAAGAGCTAAAACTTTCAGAGAAGTGTTTTCTATCAATTTGGAACCATTTGAGCTCTTGGGAGCAAGAAAATTCGAAAATGTGACATATTAAGCACCACCCCAATGTATATAGCCTCTATTGTAAATTTCCAATTGAATTGGTATAGTCGATAACTTTAAAGAAAACCGAAGTTTTATGATGGTTCAATTTTATATTTTATGTCAAAAATGACGGACCTGCACAGATCTGTTTACTGCGTCGGCCTTCAATCGAGACTATGAAATATTTTAATATCATTTAAGATCCTGTTAAAAAAACGATTGTTGCTACTTACCCCCGTTACAATAAGCTCCTAGCTTCCATACTATTATTTTATGAATCTTATTCATATTATTTATATATCAATTATCTATAAGTTACTTTATTTTTAAAAATGTATTAAATAATGTTTTTTTCTTTTTCAGAGTCTGAACATTCTGCTCATCTCGGTAAGTCTTTTTATAAACTTTTTAATACGAAAATCTACAATCATATATTTCTTTCATGAAATCTTAATAAATTAATACATAAGACTATTTATGTATTAATTAATACACACAATCACTTTCAATAAGCTATATAAACAAAAATTTAAAATGTTTTGCTCATTGGAATCATAATAATAGAAATTGCAATGAATAACATAACTTTGAATTTGAATTTTACAATCACTTTTACATTCTTTCACTTTTTATTAAATTCTTTCTAAATACTGTTCATTATCAAACGTTTAAATGTGATTGCAAAAATGCAAATTTAATAATTGCCATATTTTATTACCGATATTTGTTGTTGTACAAATAATAGCTTTTTTATTTGTGAAAGTCGCTGCTTGAACTGAGATTAATACAGGATTTATATGGATTTTATTTTCATTGAAAAGTTAAGCTTTTGCTCTTCATAACTTTTGATATTGTGCATATTTTTAGAACATCATGTAGTAAGTCATGAATCATAGATTGTTGCGGTTCATATATAGTTAAATTATTCTGAACAAAATTCTTTTGGTTTATTTTTATATTCATTTCTAAAATACCAGTACATAATAATCAAATCCGCAGATATCATATGATTTAAGGTAAAACCAAAACAATTAAATCTAAATCTACACAATACAAATGTCAAAATTTTATCTGTTTTTTTATCGATATCTAAAAAGACAAGAAATTTGAAATAACTATGACATCAGTTTTCTTCTTTATCATTCGTCGAGATAATTTTATTGCATCTTTTGCTGATATTAATTTGTTGGTTTGATAATCATATGATTTAGCATTTCTTGTGACTCGTGATTATCCTGATCAAATTGATTAAATTTCAATATATATATATATATATATATATATCTATATATATATATATAGGGTATCCCAGAACTTAACGCTAAGCCGAAACGGGGTTGTCAACTCTGTTTGGAAATTAGGAGCTTTTAAGTGCAAACTAGAGCTTTGGTGGAATTATGACTAGTTTTGGTTATTGTGGTTATTTTTTATTAATTTTGTTTATTTTAACTTTGGAACCGTAACTATGAATAACATTTCTAAGACCACAATCAAAAATAATAACACAATTTCCCCAAATTTTCAATAATTAAGACTTCTTGTTAAACAATCAATTTAAAATTTTTAAAAGCGATTTTTAAGAAAATGGTTTTAATTGACACTAAGGTTTAAAAAAACAACGAATAAGTGAAAAATTGTAGAATTATAATGTTTAAAAAAATTATTATGTTTGTTTTATCATTTGTCAATACGTTCGATTATAACTTATATTGCTTTGTCTATACTATTTGAATCTGATAATCCATTGCCCACGTAATATCACCATCGATTACTTCGGATTGTCAATATTTTGCACAATATTACAAATTTAATCTGATGTATAAATAAATTTAATAATATTGACAGATTGATCTATTAATAAATGAACCCATTTAATGAAAAACACTAATGATGCAAAAGGCCTTAATTCTTAACGTTCTTACGTTACTCAACGAAACAAACACTTCTTGGTAAACATATTTTGATCTGCATCTACAAATAACAGTTTCTTGTTTATTGATTTTCTTATGTCGACACTTATTTCTCGATATATATATATATATATATATATATATATATATATATTTATAATGTATATTATGAAATTCACTTCATGACCTCTTTGCCATATTGATAATAAATACCCCACGCAGGGATTGAAGTATCATGACGGTTTGGGATCAAAGTTTATGTTCACAATATTTTGAAATGTTTTTTTAATCAGGGCTTAACCTAGAAAATTTCCATAAAAAACTAAAATACTGAACATCAATAAAAATTCAACAACAAATTGTAACAGTATGTTTTATTGAGATTTTATTAAGATAGTACATACTCTCTATATAATTTGCCTAATGTATGAAGAAGTTCTTTATCAATCTTACTATTTAGTAAAATATTTAAATATTTATAAAAACTCAACCATAAGTAAACATTAATAGCGCAAAAAAATATATTCCACGTTTAATAAAATTATATTTGTTCTACCATTTTTCAATACCAACCATTAATTAATGATGAATCTTAATGATATCATTTTAGAAAACTAAATTTCTGCTACTATCTTGACAGGAATAAATACGTTTGTTTATAACTTTAAATTAATTTTTCTTGCTATTTAGTGAAATAATTAAATTTATATGAAAACCCAACCCCAAAGGAGACATTAATAGTGCATCTGCATAGAAAGTGCACCAGAGAATTCAGATATTTATTTTACTGACTATACAAAAATCTTTTACATTAGAGTTGCTGCAGATTCCACATTTTTCCATCGAAATAGACCTTCTAATGTAATAATATTTTATTATTATATTTTTTTTATTTTATTATTCCATATTAAGTTATTGGGCATTGTAAATTTCATTCAAGTGGCATAATGCTCTCTACAAATACCAGATTTACTAGATTTCAACATAACGATTAAACTATTATTGTTCTTCAAAAAGGAAGCATTTTTTTGTTCACATATATTAAATATATATGCAGAATTAAGTAAGGATTGATACCTACATAAGTTACAATTTTTTAAATGGACAATCCAAAATAAAGTCTATTCCTATAAGTTTATATGCCCATATTGAATCTTGTGTTGATGTCTTATACATTGAGAAGAAATTATTTTGAAAGTGGTGAATATATTATTTTTTTAAATTTTCTGGCCACTTTTTTTCAAATTTTGAGTTTATTTGTATTTATTTATATCTTGAATTTTTGAATTGTATTTATAGGTGTAACAAATGGTTGCACTTCAAACAACGTATACGAGAAGTCGAACTAATGTTATATTTTTACGTTTGTGCCATTTTGAGGTTAGGTTTTAGCAACTGAGATTGAATAACATCAAAGACATTGTTTTTGACAATTTAGTGACTATCAATTTATAATTAGAAACAAATAACATAACATGGCTATTTTATCCCAGAATTGGTCCAGCTTTGTAGAAAATTAAATTATTACGTATAACGGTTTCAACTGATGTCAATTGTTCCATTAAGTATAAAGAGAAAATAAACCGGTCATTAAAAAATTAAAAGAACAAGTAAGTTGTTGACTACTGAAGGTGCAAATGCCATCAGATTTTATCTTTAATACACTTACATTACTGATAAAACTAAAATTTTCATTCAATGCAATATTTTTAAAGTATATAAATAACAACTTTAAGTGGTTTAAAAATCAACTATTTTTTTTTTAATAATTCCAGAGATTTTAATCGGACGGACATTGCTACTTATTTCTATTATTGCAAATCATTTAATCCATTATGTAAAATTTCTAAAAATTTAAATTTTCCAATGTTACATCTTTGTTTATTTTTAGAAATCAAAGTTTGAGTGTTATTGAATATTTATTAATAATATAACGGTTTAACTCTTAAAGAGAAAAAAATGATCAAACATAGAAAATAAATATACTAGTTATTAAAAAATCAGAAGTACAAGTAGTTTGTTACTGATGAAGGTGTAAGTGTCATCAGATTTTATCTTTAACACTGACATCACTGATAACACTAAAATTAATAATCTACATTTAAAATTAATACAATATTTTTAAAGTATATAAATAACAACTTCAAGTGCTTTTAAAATAAACTATATGTATTTTTCAATAATTCAAAGATTTTAATCGAATGGACATTGCTACTTATTTCTATTATTGCAAATCATTTAATCCATCCTGTAAAATTTCTAAAAATTCCAATTATCCAATCTCACATCATTGTGTATTTTTAGAAATCAAAGTTTAAGTGTTATTAAATATTTCTAATTCATCAATCAATCGAGATAAAATTTCTATCTTGGGTTTTTTTGGAAAACCCGATGGATTGAGAGATATTTCTTAAAACATTTGTGCTGACAAAACAAATGATTGATGTCGAGTGCTATATTTGCATGGATCGCACTCGAAATACCTGAGATTAATTTTATCAATTAAATCGTTTAATCTTTGGCACAGGCCGATCATTTTTATTGTTTAATTATCATATAGATTAATTAAAAACATTAATGAATACGTTATCATGCGTAATACTGCGTTTTAAATATTTTTTGTTTCATTTAACTTCTAACGCATACCTGTACTATCTTTTAGAGATAATATTTTAACTCTTTGTTTATAAACAAACTTTCGCAAAACAAATTAAGTATTATCTACTTAATTGGATTTTAAATTATTTACGCGACCTGCCAATCTCCCACATATTGAATATCATTGATAGATAGAAAATACTAGTTTAATGCAAATTTTACTTTATAATGAGTTTTTTAAAGGCTTGTTAATGAATATGTTAAATTTGTTGTGAATGGACGTAAAATCTGAAATTGGCATATTTTGATAGTAAGTATTTAAAATCATTACAAAAATAAAAATCATGCTTCATTATACAGTTGCACGCACCCTGTTAAGACGATTATGCTCGGTATGATTTCCCGTATAATACGCTATTTTTAGGCAATCCTTGCAAGCTTTCTCGCATGAGAAGCGTTTTTAGTCTGGTTTGTGGCAAATTGTCTTAAGGAGTTTTGTCCCAAAAATAATAATTATTTGTTATTACAACTTTTTTGGAATTTCTGCTAGTTAGGTCTTCTCCCAAAATCTCTTGAACTCCAGTGAGTAATATATTTTATTGCTTATATTTTTCTACTAGATGTTAGGTTTATAGTTAATGGATATAAGCATTTTTGATAGTAAGTATTAAAAATCATTACAAAAAGAAGAGTCATACTTCATCATACAGTTCAACCCCGTTTAGACGATCATGCCCGATATGATTTCCCTTATAATACGCTATTTTTAGCCAATCTTAAGGGGTTTTTATTGTATATAGTTGTCCCAAAAAATAATAATTATTTTTTTACAACTTTTTTGAAATGTCTGCTGGTTAAGGAGCTTCTTGCAAAATCTCTTGATCTTCAGTAAGCAATATATTTCATTGCTTATATTTTTTCAGTAGGTTTATGTTATAAAAAATAGAAAATTTTGATCGTTTTGTACTAAATTCTATTGCTTCAGGAAATATAGTATGATGGTTTGAGGTCACAAAAGCTCATAATATAAATCTGTGGCAATTTTGAGATTTTTGAAAATAAACTAATATGTTATTAGTACATAGTTTTTTTGTCGAACTAAATAAAAATTTTTGTCGAATACAAAAGCAAAATGATGGTTTTAGTGATTACTTTTGGTTATTGTAGAACAAATTGTTAAATTTTCACTCTATATGGTATAGTCGAAGGCTCAGAACGTTATAAATTGTTGCCAATATGAAATTATATTCTAATTAGTTTTTTTTTTAAATTTTAGTTGATAATAAAGTGATACTCGCTTTAGTTTTATTCGAGGCATTATTATTGTGAAAGACTTTTTAACGCATTTAAACATTTTGCCATTATTTTTTATGTGACTGCATCATGCTTTGTACTATCTATGAAGAATCAAAGAAATTCGCAGATATTGCAAAAGCTTAGATTTTGGTTGTAATTTATATCACTTTTTCATATATAATCTTTTGATTTATTCTATATAGTTAACAAAGTCTACATTAAGGATATTTCTACTTTACTTTTTTCTTGATATCATGACTCTATTTCAATGATGCTGTTTAATACATCGAGGAAACATCCATTTTACTTTTTCTTGATATCATGACTCTATTCCAATGATGATATTTGATTGATATTAGATCTATTTTTTTTTTTAAATTTTTGATACTTTTTTCTTGATATCTTGACTATATTTCAATGATGTTATTTACTACATCAAGGATATTTCCATTTTACATTTTCTTGATATCATGATTATATTTTATCAATAATATTTGATTGATATTAGATCTATTCTCTAAAATTTTTCGATTTTTATTAATGACCATCTATTTATAGAAAAATGTCATTTGCACTTATTATACAGTTACAATTTATTTATTCCTTATACATATTCAGTGCAAGGCAAGGTTAAAACAATAATAATTGATATTCATGACTTTGCATTGCATATTGATAAGTTACGTTCATTAAATATATTACTTTTATATATGTCGATATAAACACGCATGGTAAATTACAAAATTAATGGGACACCTGGATTAATATAATTAAGTGTGACGTGGTGCTACACAGAATGTTCCTTATCCAAAATTTCTGAGCTCAACTTTTTTAATATGGATATGTATAACTATGTCTTATGATAAGTTACCTTTGCAATTAAAGCACTTTTTTTAAATCAATAATTTATCAATCAATATTTTTCCTTTGAGGGAGCGTTCCACGATTGTCGGCAACGCTCGTGGATCTAAGGCGACTGTGACGCTAACTAAGTGACGTCACAGTCGCCTTCTACTTTTGGCACCTCATAAAATGGTAAATAGAAAATGGTATTTTTTCGAAAAACGTTTTTTGTTTTTATTTGGATTTCCTGTTCGGAACACAATATATATATATATATATATATATATATATATATTATATATATATATATATATATATATATATATATATATATATCGCTCTGACTGCAAAAGTGGTAAGCCGCGAAGGCCGAGTTTATGGACGCGTGCCCGCATTGTGCCTTAATAATAATAAACCGCCAATGCAGATTGCGCAACTCTGATAAGTGATCTAATACAATATATTATAATGCATTCAGCATTCAGTCCAAACCTGGATGTGTACTGCACGTATCAATAAATTAATTTTTATGCGCCGACTGTAATTGGTACACATGCATATTTTGCACCTACAAGTAGTCGAAGAGCTAGATACCCCCCAAAAGTTCACTTTTTTTTACTATCCACAACAGTTTGGATCTGTAGCATGTCTTTATTTTGTCATAAAATTAAAATATCTGAATTATGAAGTATATTTTTTATTTAAGATTAAATTTAATAATATACAATAGCAATAGTGCCTATAGTTTTGGATTAGATTGCATTGAATTTTATGGACTCGTTTGGCTTTTTAAAAAAAGTCTTTATAGCGGTAATAGATAAGGAGTGTCTCAAGGTAGTGTCATTGCGCCACTATTACATCTCATATATACTGCATCAGAAAGATGACATTTGCAGACGACACAGGTATTTGCAGCAACATATGCAGACGACACAGGTATTCTGGGATGAAGATCCCAGAATTCCATCAAACATTCTGCAAAATTATTTCGAAGTGATGCAAAAATGGTCAGTTTTGTGGGGAAGAGAAATTGGAAAGAGCTTATTAAGAAACAGAGGATGCAGTTTGAAGAGGCAAGAAGGAAATATTCTTACTTATTAGCACTTCAGGCAGAAGTCGAGACTTGACACACGTTATAAACTCTACCTATATAAAATCATCATTAAATCAATTTGGACCTACGGGATACATCTATGGAGATCAACTTCCAAATCAAAAATTTTAAAATAGTATATTAAAAGAAATTTTGGGAGCACCAAAGTATGTTCTAAATTTGTCAATACGCAAAGACACAAACACTAGCACAGTCAAGTATTAAAAAAGTGGCGTTAGTCTTCCAACAAGGTGGCAACTGGATTGACATTGGTCTTGGACAGTCTTATGTTAAGCAGTAGTGACATCAGTTTTTACTTGAAAATATAAATAGAAATGTTTCCAAGAGAAAATAGCCATTACCCGACATTGCTGCATCCAGTTAAAAAGAATCAGTATTAGAAAAATACTAATTATGTATAGATATTTTATAAAGATTGACAAACCATTGGGTTTTCTTCTAAAAGGCTACGTAGTCAAGAATCATTATCAAAACAGCTCATAGGTTTTTTGAGTTTCAATTGCTGTTCGAATATAAAATACAATCACAAAAAATTAATAAATTTCAAGCATTTAGATCAAATTGGATATTATAATCAACTTTGGTTTAATAATCACATCGCGTGGTTAGCATTGTCAATTTTTGTATTCGCATAAAAGCCACATTGTGTTCAGTGTTATTATTGTTATATATATTCTAGATAGATAGTATAAATTATATAATAATGAATATTGCCTGATCAGATAATTAGATGTTATTAGATGTGGAATTCCTAATTACATATTAGGTTGCATTCCAATTAAAATTCAATCACTATCAATAGAGACAGAAGTGGTAAAATGGGGATATTGTTTTTGTATATTTGCATTAAATTGTTTATATATATATATATAATTTTCATTTATTTTGTTGGTGTTTTTTTTTTGCTACTCTGTGCAGATTTCACCTGAATCATTTGTCCTTAAGTGTACGTGGCACTTCAGTTTCGAGGCAATATTTTGCAATATCGATATTTTTTTTTGTTTTCTTTTTGAAAATTTGTATCACTTCAATAGATGAACTAGGAAGTTAACTTGACATTATACATTTGAATAAAATGTGTGTAATATTACTATTAACTAGACCCGTTTAGTTATTTATTCAAGATAAATCAAGATTATAGAACATGCAATTATGAACAACCGAGATTAAATTGACCTGTCTAGACAACGTTTCGAGAAAAACATAAACGTTATTGTTATTGATAAAATTATAATTGATATGTGTTGTAATAATACGCATGAGAGTAGTTGTTAATAATAATTATATAATAATCTAATCGGTTAGTATAAGAGTACAATGTCAAATGGAAGAATTTAACTATAAAATTCATTTCTGAAGCATTTATCAATTTTTTTAACAGCGATCAGTACTAGATGTTCTACGATCTGTTATCGCACATCCTAACCTAGTATTTTTTTGAGATGGCAACCCAACGGTCAACCACTCTACTTTTTCATGTTTAACCTCTATGATTTTATTAGACATGTGACAGCAATACTCACAAAATGCAATTTTCACAATATAAACATACTTTATTCTTGTATTGTTTGTTCCTGGTTTATTATTTTTTATAAATGCGCATTTAAGAAAACTGACCCACGACTTTGCAGTACCTACTACGTCATGGTTGTGACGGTTTGCACACGGCATCAATATGCGAATCACTAAGAAACCAATATACTTGATTTTTTGCCAAAATAATTTGAAGTATACGATAAGTTGCCAAAAATCATAACGTGGTTTCCTATGTTTAACGTGATAAACATTATATTTTTTCTTTCCTTACAAAGGAATCATAACATTGATGATAATTAAATTTAACGGAACAAAACAAAAACAAAATACCAGGTTTGAAATTTGAAGTCACAACTTCTAACTTGAAGGTGATAATGGAAAATGAAATTGTTTTGGTAACTTACATGCTCGTTTTAGTTTTACCATAAAAATAATGGATTTGAGTGTTAGTAGTAAATATCTATGTGTGTATTTTCTACTTTTTGTTGTAAATATGGTGAATTATATTTAACACTTGATCTATGGTAACAGGAGGTCTTCCTACTGGAGAAGAACTCTAACAAATGTTAAGTTTATTTTTAATATTTTTTATATAATAGCAATTGAGAATAATACAATTTTTAGAAGCTATTTGGCAGATTATAGGATACACTTACACATATACATATTTATACTACTTAAGATAAATAAATAACAAAATCTTCCCAATGAGATTGATTGGAGATTGGCCAATTTCTATTGATGCCTTACTATTGGAAAATTAAGCAGGGAAATTAATAGATCATTAGGATGATCTATTAAGAGGTGTATATGGCATCTTTCCTGGGCAACATCATTTACCAATAGAATGTCCTATTTATTATGAATTACATAGTTACAAATATACCAGGATCAGTAATGGTACAATTTTTGCATTAGTACAATATTGAATAAACTGGTGCATCCCAAAGTTGAATGCCGTAGGACTATATGGGCTCAAGGATATAGGAAGTTTTATACAGAGAGACTTTATTGTCTAGGGATAGTTTACAGATCTTCTACTAAAAAGCCAATAAAATAAAGATATATTAAGCATGCTTTAATATAGCAAATATTCTGCTTATAGAAGATTTTAGTTTTGTTTACAATTAGATTACCTATGTTATATACTAGGGAGCATCAGTAGTAGTTCTGAGGTTGTAATTTTTGCATTAGTACAATATATGATTCACTGGCACGCCCCAAGTTCAATTCCATAGAACCATATGTGTTTAAAGACATGGGAAGCTTTCTACAGAAGCTCTAGAGATAGTTCACAGGGGTTCTACCAAAAATCCAATAAAGTTAAGACATTTCGATCTTAAATTGACCACGTTTCTTTTTGAGTATGAAAGTACTACTAGAAAATAGCTTCTGTAAGATATATAATATATAATATATAATACAATTATATTTTTGAGAAAATCATAACTGTAGGCAATTAAATATAAACCATCACGTGTCTGGAGGGCTTATGTAGCACGCGGTCCACGTTTCCAATTCTATTTCTGATTAGTATTTGAGTACATACCTAAATAGAAAATATGGAATTATCAGTAAAAGTATTTGACATAACATAGAGTAATAGGAGTTTCCTCTATTTTTGGCAAGTTATATGGTTTGCCTTCTGTGGTGCACGTTTTTCCCATGTGAAACTGTTTTCATGGTTTTGTTCCATGCTCATTGCTGCTCATTGTAATGAGAAAATGCTAAATATACTTGGGTCGGCTAATTATTGTTAAATAGTGCAAGTTCATTTATATATATTTCTGTACCGTACTTGCTAGATTTTCAGTGTGCGAGAAATAAGATATATTGTGGACTTGGACTATAATCTCGAGACACTCGGGATCTTTTACACCATCCTCTATTAATAGTTGACGTGTTCCAATCTCGGCTTGGTAAATTGCCAAAAAAGTTTAATGAAAAAAATGATTACACGAACACGAGACACTACAGAGTCAATGCGGTTTCCTTGAATACATTAAAAAAGTCTTGTGATTCGAATGGTATATGCGACGAAATAAATTGGTGATTGATTAACTGGCCGCTTTCTCTAATTGAAGGATGAAATTTATGCTCGTTTTATTTGCCAATTTGCTGGGGAAGATATAAATATTGGGCTTTTTACTTCTTTCCTGATGTAATGTAACCCGATACAGGATTCAACTATTTTCATTCATTGTACAATATTGCATGAAAAAATACAAAGAATCATAAAGATAAAAATTATATTTGCAAACTTTATTTTAAAATTTTTTTTCGACTATTCTTATGATTTTTTACGGTAGATATCATAGTCTTATAGATCATACTGAAATATTACGGCCCTACGACAAGTCGTTTAATTTTGAAAATTCGTCAAAGTTTGCAAAAATTAATATCGTTTTTTTGGCGTTTGTCAAAATTAAACCTTTCATCGACGTTTGCTCAAAAACGTCTGAACCGATTTCAGAAATTTAAAAGCCATTTGGTGTATCTCAATGAGACTTATCGTTTGTCAGTTTTGTGCGAAGATTTGCCAAGCCGTTTCTTTGTAATTTGGAAAAAAGTGTAAAACTTTTCGTCCACATTTAAGCTCATACTACCGAATCGATTTTAAAAAATCAAAAGCTGTTCGAAAGATATTAGTTGGGAATGATACTGATTAGTTTTAGGTGAAAATATACCGATCCGTTTTCTTGTAATTAACTAGAATAAATTAAATAAAAAACATTGTCTAGGTACTATAAATTATAGAAGTACTATAAACTCAGCATACAAAAAAGATATAAAAAAAATCTAGCACAGTTTATAGAAAGTGACTTAATATTTTACCAATTCATATTTGTAAGTGTCCAAAAAAAACGTTTGATCAGCAAATTTTAAATACACTGGTTAGTTTATATAAATATAAATATAATATGATCTCTTCTCATTTTGCAGTCAAATGAAAATTAGATACATTTTACAATTTTGATTCAGATTATTCGATGCTATTAATCATTTCTATCCTTGCAGGAGATTGCAATTAGCCTATAAAATGAATCGTAAACACTATATTTAAAATATAACTGACATAAAATATTATTTTACGATGTTTGAATTATAAACACATGGTTTTGAACTTATTTCAAGCAATATTGTAAAGTGATAAACCAAAATGTGTTTCCGTCCACTTTGCAAACTCATCTCATAACCTTGATCATGGTTGTTCATTAACCCACATTTTTTATGTACTTGCTAATTAAACGATACAAACACTATTTTTAGCTATAATAAAGTTTATTTTAAAAGTACAGTTAATGCAGGGACTAATGAGACATGTCAAGTAAAGTCTGAGTTACGTAGTAACACTGTCGATAAAATCGATAAACCCAATTTTTCAATGATTTCGATTGTTTATTGCACGTCATTGTATATTGACCTAAATTTTTAATGTAAATACTCCATAAAAATGCGATTGTATTATTTTGGTTTGTTTACAGTTTTAATCATATAAAAACTATAAAGATTTCACGAGATTTTCGATTGAGATGAGGTATTGACATGAAACTGGTATTTTGGACCAGACTCTTGAATTATCAACTTCAATCAAAATGAATACGTTTTATTATAGTAGATTATTTATTATAAACAAGCTTTAGAATAAAAAGTATTTAGATGATTGATGATTTGATGTAAACAAATATATGTATTAAAGTTCAATTGCTTCCTAACTAACGAACATCTCATCCTTCGACGATTTACTTCAATTATAAATAGAGTATTTAAAAATAAAATTTGTTTTATTTTTAATTTTATGTTTAAAGCTTTTGGTTGTTAACTTTCCAAAAATACTAAAAATAACTCATTCACTAGAAGTCTACTACGTAAAAGAAATTTGATTTCATACGAGTTTATTTTTTATATAGAAACTAATTTTTACTTTTACGTATTTTTTATTTAAGGAGAACATTAGTAATTTCTACTCATTGTACTAAGGACAAAAGCATAAAAAAATTTCAAATTTTGATGCATAAATTTAAAAATAAAGAAAATTAGTCTCAAATATTAAAAAAAAATGTTAGGGGTGGGCAACCCTTGATAAAAATAAATAGTAAATTTGAAGTAAAAAGTTGTATATATTCAATCAATTCCGTTTTTTTTATATTATTTAGAGTTTGTTTTAACAATCAGATTACATATACTCAAATAAATCTTTACTAGAATTATCAAGCACTAGGTCAAATTAAAATTACTTTTACATATTTTTTATTTAAGTAGATCATTAGCAACTTTTACCAATTGTCATCTATTTATTATATTTGTCGGATATATACTAAGAGCAGAAGTAAATTTAATGGTAAAAAAATGTTTCAAATTTTCATGCATTCTGACTTCTTGGTTAAATTTTTAGTGTTCTATGGTATCTGTATTTTTTCCTACAAATCATCGATGAATTATAGGAGAAAAGATTTTTTTTTTTTAAGTTTCAATTCTTGATTGTGAACCACCTTTAAGGACCATTTTCATATATTCAAAAATAGGTCTATTATATAATTTTTATTATTTAATATTTCAAAATCATATGTGTACTGATAAATCTTTTTTAACTTTGCAGTACTGTTTTATTTGTCAAATTGTAAACAATGTTAAAACTTTTTGAAAACAATAAGTCAAATAATAAATTTTTATTATTAGTATTTTTTAACTTCCCGTAAGGTAGTTATAATAATGGGACGAACATCTTATAGCATATCTTCACGTTTTGAAGGTTTCTGAACATTTTGGCATACCTCAGAATGTCCCCATTTTTTCGTCCATGTTTTTGGGCGCACAGATCAACCGATTTGAATGGTTCAAAAAACGTTCGATTCCTATTGATAGGGAGATGTGCTGATTAGTTTTTGGCAAAGGCAGGTCCAGCCGTTATGAAGCAAAGAGTGCAGAAAGTACGAATCGATCTAAAAAACATACAATTTGTAATGATTGGGAGAAAAAATGATTAGTTTTTGGCAAAGGCAGGTCCAGCCTAATGTATACCGAGCCTAATGTATAAATAATGTCAGTTTTTGAGAGAACTAAGCGTCCGATTTGAATGATTCAAAAAACTTTCTGCTTGTTTTAACAAAATAATTGCTTTTAGAAAAAAACATTTTGTTTAAATTTTTTTTCCATTTTTTTTTTTCAAAAAAAAATAAATTTTTGTATATAGAAAATAATTCAGATTTTATTTTTAATTCTGACTAAAGTTCTAAAGCTCACTTATATACTTTAAACAAATAATTTTTTATTTTGCAAATCTGTTTATATAATTTTTATAAATATTAGACATTGTTAGAGTACTTATAATAATTTGTTGGAAAACACTTAATATTTCTCGAACATTTACGTTACGGTACGGAAAGTTCCAGCAATTTGCCTTAAGGTACGACGCCATACACCACTAGTTCTTTTTAAGATTAGTATTTTTATGATTAGCTTCTTCCTATTCAACATTGCAGTACTTTTTCATTTGTGACTTCTGATCTCTTAAAATCTCTCTAGCAGTAAATTCAAAATGTGACCCAATTTTCTCTATTAATTTTGTACTAAAATATCTGTTTTTCATAACACAGAAACCAATTACACTTAACCTGAATACGAAATATTAATTATCTCGTTTATCCCTAAATAAAATTAATTCGATCTACGAATTACGAGCGCATTACCGAAATGAAGGAATATTACTACCGTCTAATTAAAAGTAATTAGCCGTGGTAAAAGTAATGGGTTATTTTCATAACATTCGAATTGCTTTGTAATAATGCGATTAAACACTGTCGACAATTAACCTTGACCGTTACACAGATATTTGTGCCTGATAAAAACTATTTTTAACGAGGTCAGTTCTATTTTGATTATTGAAACTACTATTATCATCGTCCTGAATTTCAAATGTTTCATAACGGACGGAAGCATTGTGAAAAGTTCAACTTTGCACTTTTAATATAATACATTAACTATATGTAAAATATTAATTAACTATAAACAGAGATCGAATGTACTTGTATAATATCAAATATCTCAAAAAATTTATAATAATTTTTTTTATTCGTATTCATAAATCGTACTGTTGGTACTATTAGTCCAATAAATGATCTAATAGTTCTCGGCTAGAACTTCTAGTCCAATAAGTACTAATACTTGTTACTTTACCAGATACAAATATTATTATTGTTTTTAAATATTAGTTCATAGTAAATGTCACTATGTCTTGATTAAATATGAATTTGTTTTTTTTTTGAAAGTTTCTGAACATTTTGGCATACCTTAGAAAAAATTGATGTATGCGTGTATGTGTGTGTGTGCGTGGATACAAGTTTTCGTCGACCATTTCGGGAACACGAATCAACCGATTTGGATGATTCAAAAAACATTCGATTCCTATTATAAGGATACCTGCTAATTAGTTTTTAGACAAGGCAGGTCCAGCCGTTCAGAAGATACGGGGCAAATTGGAAACTTTTGTCTTATTTTTATGATCATTTACGGATTTTCCATTAATATATCTTGTCATTTTTACATGGATTAAAAATATTCGAACTTTATACAATTTGAATTCTCTTGATTATTATCTAAAAATTTTATGACCTAAATTCGACGAATATTTCAGTTATAATTATCGGTCACATGTACAAACAACAACATGAAGAACTCTCAATAATAAATTTATTGTCCAATCAGCTAATATCTGCAAATTGATTAACGTAATAAAATAATCTAATTGTAAGCAATTAATGATCGTGATATAAGCAATAATTTGGCAATATTCTTTCACAAATGGATACCATGTATTAATTGAGTAATCCAACACTTATTAAATTTCGCGAATTATGTCATAAAAATTTTTATTGCGTTAAATTGCAATTCAGGCATTCCACAGATGCATAACCATTTTATGTTTAATATTAAAGATGTTAGGTAATCTTATAAAATGCATGGATAATAAGATTTGCATTAGGAAATACTGATTATTTGTGCAATGTAATCATCTTGAAGTAATTATCAATGATATAAATATTTCTATTATTGTTTTTTTTTTTAAATTATTTTGTGAGCTTTTTCGAGGCTCAATGGTAAGAACTTTGATATGCAACCCAAAGCTTCAAGATCATTACTCACATTCGACAACCCGATATCAAGCAGTAGTGATGTTGGTTTTCACTTGAAATTATAGATCTGTAGCATATATACAAGTGAAAATAGGCTTACCTGAACTTTGCTGCAAAATAAAAAAATCTTAACAGTACTAAAAAATATATAAGTATAAGGAGAAGCTCCATCGATAATAGAATATAGAGTAAATTTCTGATCGTTGTTCAAAAAAATCAACAAAAAAATATTTTTCTAAGATTAAGTTCACCTTTATACTCATAAGGTATTACGAAAAAATCACTTTTTACTCTATTGTGCTTTGTTATCTTTATCTAAGTAATTGCTAATTTACTGTTTTTATGACTTTTTATAAAATTTAACGTTCAAATACAATTTTATATTCAAATCTTTGTTCAATATGAAATAGAACAAGACAGGTTTTACTTAAATGTTTTAAAAAAAAAACACTTTTTCAAAAAATACATTACACCTCTCTTGATCAAAGCTTAATGAGATTTGAGATGAACAATTAATTTTTAATTTGTTATAGTTACCAGAAAGATTTTATTATTGTTAATCTTTAGGATCAAATAAAAATTGTTGGCACCTACTATATATAAATAAACAACTCCACCCATTTTTTTACGAAACTCATGATATCAAACTCAATTTGATATCTACTGGATATCTTTCAAACAAATATTATTTGTGTAAAGTACCTAATTTTTTTGTAAATAAAAATTATTGACTATTGAACTATTAACTACAATTTGATTGAAAATATATCTTGTCATAGCTTTTCGAATATTTACTGGTAAATGTTACCAAAATCACAAAAAATGTAACCTGAAATGTAGAGAAAATAAAAAAATGTGAATCTGACTTCTGGTTCTAGATGTTATTAAAATTAGATTTTTTTTATTTCTGAAGATTCAATTACAATCTGTTTTTAAAATACAAAAAGAATAGTAATTACATATTGCCATTCATAATTTTTTTTTATCTCTTTTATTTACTGGACAATTGTAAATAAAAGAGATAATAAAAAAAAATTGAATGACAATATGTATTGTTAGGACCAAAATAGAGTTTTTTACTCATTGGTATCCCTTCTTATGTTGATTAAAAAATTAAAATAAAAATATATTACATCTTATATAAATATTAAAAATATGATAATACAAAAAAATACTTTGATGTTAGAATAAGAAGATTGCAATATTTATATTTCTTACAAGTTAATAGACTTATTGTTAGTTTTTTTCTATTCCACATCATTAGCCAAACAAAATATTCAAATGTATTTTAGACTAGACTTAAATAAACAGTTTTTGTTACTTGAAATAAAATAAAATTATTACAATCTAAATAACGTGAATTTGTCTGATGTTTACAAAAAATTAAGACATACTAATGTTTCTAAAATCTATAACTGTAGGAAATATGCCAACTTGAGGAAAAGTTTATGAGCGAATTTAGAAAGACTTTATTAAAACTCTAGAAATTTTGTAATGATATTGTTATTGATATTGATCAATGATAGAGTAATGAATAAATTAAAAATCTTTTTTTTGAGATAGTAAAAAAGTAAAAACTCATTGGACAATTGAATGAGTAATACAATTTATAATTCAATTATGTTTAGCAATTGTTAAAAATTATACCAATAAAAATGCACTACTAATTTCTATAATGATTGATTTCCTTCTGCTTTTTTAATTCATAGATAATTTTATTTCCCATCTGATCATTTGTATTAGTTTTACATTGCCCAGAAGCATTAATATGATTGATCCGTCTAACAGTTTTTATTTAATCTATTTTAGAAACTTATGAATTTATAATTCAATAATTCCTTGTTGAAGATATTATTAGAAACTTGCTCTTTCATCAGATTATATGTGTATGTTATTAGATAGAAAATAGATTGATGAATCGATAACTTACGTCATAATTTCATAAGCGTCAAATTTTAAGATAATGTAGTTTTAGCGTTATTTATAGCTTCATATTGAATAAAACTATTGATTTTTTTAGTTGCTCTATTTTGAAATTGTTACATTGTGATAGGTTAAATGACAAGTTTTTATCGATATTTTTTTTAGTTTGATATTGGAATTATCAGTTTTTGACTCGTTTTGTCTATTTATAGAACAATCTTATAACTATTGGAAAAAAATTATTTATACTGAAATAAATTTAATCAGTTTATTTTCTCATATCTGCCTACATTTTTGCATTTATCTGGCTAAATTTGTGATATAATTTGTGAAATGATAAAAAATATATGCAGGTGCAACATAGCTCTGTCTAGAATGAAAACGATACATTTTTTATTGGTCAACTTTGGATTATTCTTTTACTATATTGATCAATTTTTGAGACTAGGGTCATTTGAGGTCTATCAATCAGGCCCATTTTTATATAAATATTTGAATAAAAAATTTTGATTTTAAAATAATTGAGGATTTTGTTAGCAGAATACGTAACTATTAAAACATTTTAAATTAGTCACAAAACAATATTCATTATTAATACAAGTGATAAAAACTTTATTCTTACAGTGGCAATAATTTATCGAACAAATGAGAGATCATCATTTTATTTATTTTATATGTGTTTTTTAAAAATGTCTATGAAAAAATAAAGATATCAAAAATTGAACAAATTATATTAAAAACATACAAATTATATTAAAGCATACAAATTATATTAAAAACATACAAATTATATTAAAAACATCAAGTTACTATATAGAAGACATTACATAGAAATATGAAGTGATTTTTTTTAATTAGTTAAAATTAAAAATTTGTAGTATTTAGAGATATTATTTACATGAAGAATGGGTTTGTACGTGTTTAATAAACAAATAAGTTAATAATATTTTAATATTTATTATAGTTATTTTTAATTTGTTTTGTCTGATTGACAGTCATTCACAGGTATTAAACAGTAAGAATAACAAATTTAATAAAAAGCGATAAAATTTTTACTCATATTTCAATAGGATAACGAGTAAAATTTTAAAAATACAAAATGGTCTTAAAAAATACAAAATATTTTTTATATTTTTTTATTATTTTTATTTATTTATTTTTTTATTTTCTTATTTCAATTCAATTATTGTTAAAAAAAATATAATATATTATGACCAATATCAGTGATTTTCCAATATTCTGACGAATTTAAGTGATTTAATGCATAATCAACATTTTTATGATTTACAATCCATATATAAGCTTAAAAACACAAAAACTCGTAATTGTCTCTTTTTTATTAAAAGAACTGTTTTTTTTTGTATTTATTTCTATTGCTGTTGTTATATTTTACTGATTATAAATTAGATTTTCGTTGTATGCTGTTATACTCGAAAACAACTTAAAATTTTCTGAAGATTTATTTTTGATTTTGTTGCTGTTTTTTTTAATATATCAAATATGCGATAATCAATTGCTTTATAAGCAACAAAAAGTTTTGAACATAAATATACTTGTTTTTCATCCTGTTTTATTCAGTAACTTATCATTTTAACTTTTTAATTTTTAATTAAAAGTTTTAATTAATTTTTTTAACAAGACACTTCATATGGGCGAGTTGTTCGAATTAAAAAAATATAATCAAACTTATAGGTGGTTGAATTTGGCTTTATAGATGGCAACCCAAACGGTTGTCCTATCTCCAAGTGATGAACTTATCATCACTTATTATATTCTGTAACACTAATAAATCGTTTATAGATGCAGCAATGCCGGGGAAGGGCTATTTTTACTTGGAAACATATTGATATCTATATTTCCAGTGAAAACTGATGTCACTACTGCTTGACATCAGTGCGGGTATCCAACCTGAAAATTCTGATTTAAATTGCATTGCTGTCAACACTAATCTACTGGAAAAACCTAAAAACTTTATTTTGGTACTTAGTTTTCTCCTAAAACTTGTCTTGCTTAATGTAGGTCACAAAAACGTAAGAACTGCAAAAACGTCCAAGTGCACAATCAGTAGTATCTTCAATCGAGCACTTCAAAAAATGCTTTAATATATAACATTAACTATTACCATATCTAAATTAGTTTAATGCTATTATTATTAACGCCAGTGATAAACAAATTTTCCTGTTGCTATCTGCACTCTGATGCAAGGCTATCGATGAGAGGTCGCAATAAAAAACTTAATGATATGTGCAAGCAAATATTCCGTTCTTATCTCGAGAACTTATTAATGAACGAGCCCCCAAGTTTCTATGTGTCATAAGACGAAAATTATTGTGTCAAAATATTATCTAAAATTTGGCTGTGATTTGATCTTTGAATGCGTTGAAAATTTTCCATGAATGCTGATTATAATTATCTTATTTGCAAATTAGGTAGCTCCAATTCGGTAAGGAGATGTCAGATATTAAAGATAATAATTTTAATATGTATGTTTTGAATTAATAAATTGTTACTTGAAAGCGACTATGCAAACCAAATTATTTTTCAACTGAATTCATGGAATTTTAAAGCTGAATATTTTCTTCTTTCTTCATTTTCTGTCAAAGGCTTTTTCAAAAGATTTCATATCAATAAATCTAATACATAAACAAATAAAAAATTCTACAAATAGCAAAACTATTTGTTCTAAAAGGATTCCTTCCTTCGGACAGCCCGATATCAAGCAGTAGTGACATCGGTGTTCACTTGAAAATATATATAAATATATGTGGTGACAACATCTTTCATTTTATACTTTTCTGCTTATTAGAAAGAAACGACTTGACTAATCATGGCAAAATACTAATTTTATTGGAAAACAAGTTTCGTTGAATGGCTGTTAAAGTTTCAACTTCGGTTTAACCGTTGCGTTAAGTACATCTTCTCCGGAAAGTTGGCGAGCTATTTCAATGAAAATGACATGTAGCTTTCTTAATTGTTTTCCTCTCAAAGTTGTGTTTTCATGTTGATACAATTCCAGTAATTCCCAGATCTTTTGTATACAATTTCCCACAGCGTCATTTCTGCAGGGCTCTTCATGGCACATGCTTACTTTCTCGTGTAACACTTAAGACTTTGTATACAAAACCCAAACGCGCATTGACGTCAACAAATTTATAAATGTTTACTTACAAGAAGATGTAGTCATCACAATCACTTACGATCCGTTTGTACTCATTAATATGTTTACTTTATTAAATATACTTTAGTAATGTTAATTAGATTTTCATATTTCTTTTTAGCAACTCAATTAGCACCGATTTTACGATTTCTGTAAAGCACCGAAAGATCTAATGAATGATAAAGAGATTCTTGATTAGTTTTGTAAGAAGATTGATCATACCATTTGTTTCGTTACTAAAGAAACCAAGCGTTTTCAAAAATTCAAATGTTATATCAGTTAAAAATTGAGTTGTATTGCTTCCTGCTTAGACCATCAGTATAGTTAATTGGGCATCTATGAAAACAATTGTCGCCTATGCAAATATATTGATACAACCCTATTGCCTTCTAATTATTTATTACCAGTGTCCATGTAAAAATATCATACAAAATCATCACAAGACCTACAAAAAAATAACCTAATAAATTTCCAATCATAAGCTATTTTAATCTTTTCAAATCGTTCGAGACTGCTCGGCGCTGCCGGGATTGGATGCTTTTTCTTCACGGGATACAAAACACATGCTCCCGATATAAATCTAAGTGAAACTATAAATTATATCGAAGAAATCGGTTGTAGTATATCAGAAATATAGTTATATTTATAAATTCAACTGCCAAGAGACGAGGAATAAACTCGGAGCTGATGTCAGAAACGAGGTGCCATTATAAGATACGATGGGACAGCTATAATTCATGGGTAGATGAAAGAGGAGCATCAAAGATTAGGAAGCAGTGGTATAAGTTCCTGGTAATTTAAGAAATTTAAGCCACCTTTATTATTTGTAATATTATTAATAGTTTATTAATAGTATAAAGTTTTTCTACAAAAAAAAAATCCTAACCGATTTTAAAAATTAAAAAATTGGGAAATCGAAAAAAGGAGTTCAGCTGATTATTCAACAAATTTAAAAGTGTTTTTTATACTTATATGTTCAAAGTTCAGTGAAAAATATATGAAGTGTTCATATATTATTTTAGCAACTCAATTAATACCGATTTTGTAATTTCTGTATAGTACTGAAATATCTAATGAATATTTGTGGCCCTGACTAAGTTCCTGTTGGGAGAATGTAATTTACCAATAAATAAAAATTTACTTAAGTTTTTTAAATCTATATTCTATGTCATATATAGAGTCATGAGAAAATTACAACCATTTTTAGCGGTTCATATGATCAAAAAATTACCCAGAAAATACAATTCAATCAATGTTCGTGTTGTAGAAAATGATATGTGTAAATAACATTAAAAATCGCACTTACTTCAAGATATAAAATCTAAATAAACTGTATTTTTATGTACCCATTTCTTAAGTACTCATTATTATTATTATTATTACTGAAGCACGAAACTGCTAATACATTAATCAAATAATATCAATAGCATATGATAGAATTTATATAAATATTTGTGTGCCATCTCGGTTATATAACGCGATCATATTTCAAACGCATTTAAGCTAATATAATTTATTGTATTTATATTCATTTCTAAAGTCTAACTTGAGCAAATATAATTCTGCTGTCTAAATAAATATTAAAGTTGTTTATTGACGAGCGAATTAAAACTAATTTCGAGTCTATTCTGCGAAATGCTGATAGCATCTTGTGACTTGCAGAATTAAATACTATGCGTTTTTCTTTTAAATGTTGCAATTGTAATTGATACTTACTTTTTTATTAATTGAGAGTAGGTTAAGTCATAGTTGCTATAAGAGTTTTTTTTTAATAAATGATAAACAAATGAATACTCGTTGAGAAAATATTCTCTATTGCATATAAATCACTTCAATTTTTTGCTTGGTAAATTTCTATTGGCGTTTTCCACACATATGGATTTTTTGGACTACATGGATCTTACAAGGATATTTTAAGTTGGAATTATTGAAATTCTAGTTTATTTTAAGAGTAGTATAAAATTGAAATCTACTGAGTATTGTTTTAAATAATGCAATACACGATGATACATATGTATTTATTTATTTATTTGCCAATTTTACGCTGAATAACTTACTGTTGGCACCAAGACAACTACCATGCAACTTATTCAATTATATTCAAATATTATGTTATAATAATTACTACATTTTATATGATGTTAGTTGATCTATTGGTGACCAAAGGATCAATAAAGAATCATGTTGTCTATACCTATTTATCTACTATCTGGTAAATCCATTTTTCTTCTGAACTAATATATCGTAATATAATTCGTGCACAATGTATGGTGTGACTATAACAAATTCAAATAACTTCAATGTGCTTAATTATAAAGAAACAAGAAAGAAAAAATTCTTGACAAGAGCCTGAAATAATATCTATTATTATTGATTACGGCTTGCTTATGAATAAATAAATAAATAAATAAATAAATAAATATGATAAAAGTTAGTAGTGATATGTGCTTTGAGGTTAAGAATCTGAAAAATTGAATTGCTCATTTTCTCTAATAGACGTTTTTAAAGAAGTTTATAAAACCAAGTGTCTACATAATCCAAAGTAAACTTATATATTGGCGCCATCGCTTTTTCCATTATCTATTATATTGTCATACTAAAAACGCCAAATAAATGTTTAAGTTTTCGAAACTGTTAAAATTTATCAGATCTGTCAAATAAATAGCAAAAAAATTTTACGACATTATGAGGATCTACTTGGTGCAGTGTTGGAACGTTTTTTCCTACAACGACGAGTGGGTTTAAAAGCGCAATTTGTGTACAACTTGATATCAAGCAATAGTTAGTTGTCCTTGATAGTATGGATCAAAAACATGTTTACAGGTGGACTGTTGACACTGGCGTGCAATTGAAAATAGTGTATGCAAAAATCAATATGACAAACTTAATAACTGAATATGTAGAACGTCAAATAGTTGGAGAGACTGGGTACGGTTGTGCCACTCTTTTGTCATCAACAATAATTTTGTTAATTTACCAATTAGCTGGGAGAAAATTAAATTAAATGGGAATTTAAACATTTGTCTTTTAGGAAATACAAG
Source organism: Ctenocephalides felis (assembly GCF_003426905.1). Lineage (NCBI taxonomy): Eukaryota > Metazoa > Arthropoda > Insecta > Siphonaptera > Pulicidae > Ctenocephalides > Ctenocephalides felis. The sequence continues at coordinate 32,000,170 of NW_020538040.1, forward strand.
ATCGGTCTACAGATCATGTTAACGTAGGGCTTCGACTGAAAGAAATATTGGGAACTTGTTTAAACAAACATACTTCATCTTTTTCCCTTTCGACCCTATCTCAAAATCAGTATGGTTTAGCTGTAGAGACGACTGTCACTACCGTAACCTGGCACAACCGTACCCAGTCTCCTCTACAGGATATAAAATAAAAGTAATATGTGTAAAATAAATGTAATATATGTCCTGATGCTATATCGAGGCCAATTAGAAAAAATGAAAATTTTAACTGGAATTAATTTACATTCTCTATATATTGTACCTTGTTCCTTGAAACTCTAACTCAACTGGAAAAATGCTGCATGCTCCGTTGTTCTAATATTCCATTTTAAACCAAGCGTAAAATTGTGGTCTAATAATCAAATGAAAAATAATTACTAGCAAAAACCGGATTTTCTTACTTATTATTCATCAAATTTCTTCCAAAAGACTTTAGACTTTACCTTCCACGCAAATAAATAAGTCACATGCCTATAGCCAAATAATTGCCCAGACCAATTAGTGTTTCGACGATTTTGCACGCATTTGTGAACGCGGTGAAAAGCAAATAATAATGTATTTAATTTAAAAATTTGACGTCTCAATACGTCCGAACATTCGTCGCAGATGTTGAGATCTTTTCGTGGCACGCGACTTATTATGCAACATCGTCAGTGTCAGTATAATCATCAGGTGGGCGAAAACTTTTCGAGGAAAAAACGTAACTGAGAGTATAATGCGAATATAAATCATTCAAATACAATGTAATTTTTTAGTGTTCTGAAAAATATGTCGACGAAAGGCAAATATGGTTAATCACTAACCTCTTAGTACCTACCTACTGACTTTGTTCAGCAAAAACCTTTTTTTTATACATTTGGGTGAAGTACTCATTGGCTTCATTGACCTAAAATGTCTACTGCTCAGAATGGAACAACAAACATTTTTCATTACAAACATATTTTTGGTTTTGCACAATCGATAGTTATTATTACTTGCAAAATAATTATTACTAAGTTGAAAAATGAGATAGCCTCATTTAAACCATAATTTGGCGGGGCTTGTCCTATTTTTGGTAAGAAATTTTTGCTATTATAATTAATATTATTTTTTTTATAATTGAACTTTTTCATTTACGTTATCTCGTTATTCATTAATTACAGTTACACTCTTTGGTTTTCATGATTTAAAACCGCAAAAATAGTAATAATTACTAGAATATTAATACAATTTTTCATTAAGTTTGTAAATTCGAGCTACCTTTGCATATAGTTATCAAGTTAAAGCATTAAGTTGAAATTAAATTAATGCGATTGAAAACTATACTTTTTTAATATAGAATGATTCATGTTTTTATGCTTTTCCTAGTTGTTGAAACTGAAAATGCCATATCCTTAAATTTACTTCAGAAATGAGAAAATCTAATTCGAACCATAATTTGGAACAGTACTTGTACTATATTATATTATATCATTGTTATTGTTAATCCGAATTTTGTCATAAATAAATTTATTTTATTATTTATTCAATCAAATATAACTACAATATTTGCCTTTCAACTTGAACTTTTTGCTATAAATAGTCTCGAAATATTGTTGAAGCTAACCAATATGAAAGAACGATAATTCTTTTACTATAAGTTTATAAATTATCTAACTAAAACATTTGAAAATTATTTAAAACTATTTAATTACATTTCATATTATTCAGAACAATATAAACAAATTATGCAAAGGTCAATATACAGTTGCTCTTAATTTAACTGTTTTTTATTTAAATCAAGAAAATCTTATGATGAAGCATATATACAGATAATTATACATACTTGTAATTTATTGCTTCCTAAATTGTTTATTTTATTCTTAATAAAATATTTTATTAACTTAGTTTTAATTTGTTTTACTAATTTCGCGTATATAATAATAATATAATGAATTAACAAAATTCATTTTATACTGATGCATTATTTTATTTGGATATTTGTGAAAGTTATGGCCATTTTCACAAAGTTTATAAAAACAGATATTTGTTTGAAAAATGTAATAATTTCACCTAATTCAAGCTAACATTTTTCTATCACCTATTCACATTAACTTACAAAAATGATATTTTTATCACCTTTTTAATATATGCACAATTTATCGGATCAGATTAAAGATTTTCTGTTATTATTTCATATCATTTTAATTTATATGTAAAAAAAAGTTTAGTGTTTTTATAACATTTTATGGTGAACATTCGCACTGGATTTTTTTTTAATTTTACATGTATTGTATTTTAATCTTCTTATAGCTCATGTGTTATGTGTATGTATATATTCATCCATTTATATACTTACGGCGCCCGTCGAGCGCAGGTTCCTCACCTCTGTTATTATTGATGAGAGCACCTGTGAGTCACCGTATGGAAATCACAAGATTTCTTTTTACTCAGAACTCTTTGACATTTTGTATTTTAATTTCTCGGGGTTTTGTGCAAGAGGCGATTTTAATTATTGCCAATGTGCGAATACATGAGTAATAACAAGAAGACAGAGGTATTCCCCGTAAGAAAGGTTTCTCTAATTGTAAGATTTGACAATAAACTTTCGACATTGTTAGTAAAAGTATACGGGTTATGGTAATTTCTGTTCGCAATGTCGTTCCAGTTATATTTTTAATTGGTATGAAGAATTACAAGTGGGTAAAAAATCTAAATCGGTGGAAGAAATTTTTTGGCACGAAGACCTCATATTAGAAATTTTATACTCTATATTTGTCATTATATTATATAGAGTAGTTCAATTTGGCTTAGAGAAATTATATTGTGAAAACCAAACCAATTATGTCACAACAAATAACACATATCAAACAAATAACTATCTTACTATGTGCAGTTAAACTCCCAGTTGCCATTGTTTTTTTCTGCTGTTTTTTTTTATTTTGTCAGCTGGTCTTTTTTACTCCATGTATTGGGTAAAATGAGATGGCCAGGGGACAAACAGGTCCCAATGTCTAATTTACATAAAAACAATTTTTTTTCAATTTTTTAGGGTATTATTCCACTTAAAATTTTCTTCTAACATAACAACAGAGCCCATTGTAAACCCGCTGGGTTTTTATGACCTAGAAAGATCATTTATTTGAACATATTTGATCTTGTTTAACAATATACCACTATCTATGTGTGATTCTAGAATCTACATATATTTACAGATAACATATTATTTTACAAGTTTACCAAATATGTGAAATACATTTTTACGTGTATACATGAATCATTGCAAATTAGCGTAAAAAATCCAAATATTTTCTCAGAATATTCAATTTTGCAAGATAATTTTTCTAATATGTCATGTATCATACTTTTTTATTTTTTAAATATAATTTTATCTATTACTAGATAAATCCTAGTTTTATATAGCATACATGTACTGAACTAGATAAGTGAAATAACTAATACTATATCAATGTCGTTTGAGTTAATATTTTTTAAAAACAAGTTAGTTTTTAAATTTTGTTTATTCAGCAGCGATTAATACTGAAGTTCTATAACTTGTGGTAATGATTTTTCTCACTACGTAGTTTTTGCAGATGGCAACCCAACGGTTGGCCTCCTATTTAGTGTATTTTATTATTGGAATTTTTTAATACTGGTGACTTTTTTACTTTGAAAAAGCAATGCTAAGAAAAGTTTATTTCCACTTTGAGCATATTGGTGAAGCCTATATTTTCAAGAAAAAAACAATAATTTACAATTGACATTGGCTATCGTGGGTATCGAACCTGCAAATTTCTGGTTGTAAGGTCAAAACTCTAACAGCAGAAAACTCTAAAAACAAGTAAAACCTAAAACCACTTTATTTTCAACTTTCTTTTAGTTAACTCTGAAGCAATAAATATAAGGATAAGACCCTACAACCAGACAAACTTGCTCCTGACATAGTAGTTGGCAAACCACTATGGCAGGAGCAATCTCTAAAAATTGGTAAAACTAAAATTAAAATTCAAACCACATTATATTTCTCTCTCTTTCAGTTAACTCTGGAACAATAAATTTAAAAAGAATTATTGTTTTGTATATTTGCTCCATTGAGAAATTTCTTCGATTAACTTCATTTTTATACCAAATTTTTTAGATCAAAGCAATCAAGCTGTTGATTTGTATAAGATAAACATGTTGATTATACATTATTTATCAAGTAATTTTTCGTTAAAAAAGGTATTTGATTATTTAATGAAACACTGACTAATTATTTTTTAATAAACTAACATTTAAATTTAAAAAAATACCTAAATACTGTTCTATAGAAGAATGAACTATAGTTTTGATCATGAATTGAATTCCTAACGTGAATATCGATCCATTAAGGCATAGCGGAAAAAACCTATCCCGACTTCATCTAGATTCAGACTTTTCAATAATTTTCAAACACCACACATGACACTTAACATGTCATAAAATATTCGTTTCAGACGGTCCTTATTGTTTCAATATATAATATAACATAGATCGTTCTCGTCGAGTCTCGGTCTCGTGTCTATTGACAATTCTGTTTTGTATTGTATTAACATATGGCAAATCAATTAAGGCAATTCGCACAATTACGAAGCGGACACATAGTTACAGATAGATGTCATAGAAAACATCACACGAGATCTCGTCTGTTGTCAAGTTCGCAAAATAATATAACAAATAGAATTGTGAGGTGATGGGCGCCGTCACATCGACAGGGCCGGGATGGAAGATCATCCACAGTTGGATGAGTTGAGGAAAATGAAGAATCCATCTAAGTGGACAATGTTGTAGGGCAGACTGGGTACGGTTGTGCCACTTTTTTTGATCAGCAATAATTTTGTAAATTCACCAGTTAGTAAGGAGAAAGGTAAATTGAATGGTAATTCGAATATTTGCCTATGTAAAAATACTGAAATACAGTCTTTAAATACGATGGATTAGTCACAAAATCAAATCATGCAAGACAGACAAAGAAATAGCTGAAAAAATAATAGCAATATACACCAAAATGGTTTATAACGACTTTTATTGTCAGAAATATGTATCACAACACAGCACAATCTTCTAAACGAAAGAATGTGTGAAGATTCGATAATTAGGATTAAAATAAAATAAATTGAAGTAAGAAGAGTTTAGATGGAAGATGAAATGAGAAGTATAGTCGGAAGAAGTAAGAAGTGTTTCGAAGATGAACTGAGAAGATAGAAAAGAAGAAGAAAGAAGAATGAAGTTAAGAAGGATTGTATGAAGAAGATAGTATGAAATTGAAGATTGTGTAGGATATATGATTGTAAGGAATAATGTAGGTGGCTAAATGCTCGAGTAAGCGAGGCCAAATAAAAACAATATATAACAAAACATAATTTTGTAGGCAAGAAATCCTTTGTTTTCTTGTATTGAATTTTTGTTTCCCTTTCTCTTCTGCATTTTGTTTTAGTTAAGTTATTTGTTTAAATTTCCACCAAAAAGATCAAGAAAAGAATGTCACATAAAACAAAACTTCTTGCTAGTAATTAGCCTAATGTGTTAAACTTACAGCAAAATAACAAACAAAGTGATCTATATGTATACCTAAGTATATCTAGATTGCAAATATTATATAAATGCTTTAATAACATTAAATATATTGAAATGCAAAGTTTATTAACGAAAAATGTTAAGAATTTAAAAAAGAATTTCCAATTATTTTTACACCTACACTATTTTTCATATTTGAAATTTTAATGATTAATATAAAAAATGTTAATGCTGTATATTTTACTATAAATATGAACTGTTGAATTTAATGCAGTTGAAAAAATATCTATATGTATATAAGTAACAGTTATTATTAAAAGAAATCGAACAAAAAAACTAAGATTTTGCTCTTTAAAAGCAATTCGGTCTACATGTCATGTTAATAATGCTGCCTCAATGCAATAGTGGAAATTTGTTCCAACAAACATACTTCATTTTTCTCCCTTTGAACCCTATCTCAAAATCAGCATAGTTTATCTGTTTTACTCCTGCCACTACCGTAACCTGGCACAACCGTACCCAGTCTCCTCTACTCTATGGCTTCCGGCAAATAGGAGAAATTGAAGTTTATCCCAGTTATAGAAAATTACTATGATTTTTATTTGCGTCTATTCAATCCTAAACATCAGAAATTGTTTAGTTGTACTTAAAAAAATGTCCAATTTGAATGCCACTCCATACATTGAGCGTCCAAGTATGATGGTACTATAAAATTTATTAATGACTAGAAATGTTTCTGGCGTCTAAATTGATCATAATAAATATTACATAATCTTAGATGCTTACTATCCCATACAGAACAGCTGTTAAATACTTATGAATAAATGAATAAATATTATTTTTGCGGTTTTCTGATTGACATTCATATTGATGAAGCACTGGTCAAGCACTTTTATAACATTTAACACTCTATAGTTGACACTCTGCTGGTATTTACTTTTGTTTGACATTTGAGTTTATTTTTTAAATTTGAGATTTCAGCTTATTTTTCAATTTTGATTGTTATTTTTTTCTTTTGTACAACTTGTTTTAAATAATTCTATCATAGAGATTTGATCATCGACTTTTATCGTTGTCGTTGAAATATTAATTTTAAGTTAACCTTTCAATTTAAACTAAATTCAATTTAAAATTTGTCTTTTTTACAAATATTATTATAAATATATTATTTTATTTAATAATTGTATTTTTCACCTTTTTATGATTTTCAAATAATTTATGTTTTTAATTTTATGTTAAGAATCAAACTAGGATTCGACAATTAGAAGGTCTATTACAATTTTTTAAAAACCTTTTATTATTTGGGTGGGTGTATTTTTAAGGGTATATTATATTTATATATACATATATGTATATATATATGTATATATATATATATATATATATATATATGTTATAAAATATTTACTTTACAAATATCTCTTCATAAATACTCATTTTACAAGATGTGCATTCAGACTCGTATATTAAATGTTCTTTTGTTTTATATATTAGAAATCTTTTGTTTTATATATTAGAAATCTTTTGTTTTATATATTAGAATATTTTATAACAATTAATTATTATTTAATCTATCAAATAATTCCATATCCCATTAAATGGAAATGTATAGAAGCAAAAATAATGTGGGTCAATTTTATTTAGCACATTTAATTTATTGCAAAAGCCTCGACTCAAATGCCATCACGATCGCATCACATGTCCTCACGGGAAAATCGCCATCCGGGTAATTTTTTTGTTGCAAAACATATATTTTTTACATATACATAAGAGTACTATTTACAACAAAATGTTATGTTTATTGTCGGTCTTCGAGCATTAAATTGATTGCTATAAGAAATACAAACGACTCCTGCATTGTATTTTTTCGGAAAAGTCACATGTTGTTAAATGGTCAAATTATTAAGTCAAGTTTGTCGTCCAATTTTGTCGGCGGCACACGCTAAACAAATTACTTATAGTTACTAAATATCAAACATTCGAACGGAAAATTACAGATAACTGAAATTTGATTTTTGTTCAAATGTGGAATAGTTCACAACATATAGAAATATTTTATGATATAAAAAAATAATTTCTTGAGCAGGAATAGTAGTAATAAAAATGATAAACTTTTTATCAATTAACACAATTATAAAACTAATTTCTGCTATGATTTCGAAGGTCAAAAATCTTTATTAGATTAAAGAAAATCGCCCGTGCAGGGTAATTCAGAAGAATACTCGGAGTTATATCCGGGCGGAGTCATATCCGGTCGGAGTTACATACGGTTAGAGTTATATCCGTCATATCCGGCATATCTGGCCGGCTTATAGTAAGATATCACGAGTATTTATTTTTTACCTGAATGTTTTTAAAAAAATCCAAGCATTTTCAAAAAAATAAAAAATTATAATTTTTTTTTTTGTAACTAAAAATACACGTGATGTTTGGTGGGGGAAGGGGGTTAATTTTGAATATCACCACGTATCACCAAGGGAGAGGGGGGTCCAAAAATCAACGTGATCAATGGACAGCCTCTGTAAAAGTCATCATAAGTAATAAACAATATAATTTTGAAAGATCTATTATAATTTACATATTATCGAAAATCATGCCCTTTTTTTAATTATTATAAAGTATATGAAATATTGGTATTAAGATATATTTGTTATTATTTGAATCTTTTCAACTAATATGTATTATCAATGCAAGAAAATTGTTCTTACGTACAATATTTTTATACTAAAATTTTGAATCTAAATTGAATATTTTTCTACAAATCTACATATTTTATGATTACAAAATTAAATACTAAATGGAGAATTGTAAAAATAAAAATAAGGAACTAATTTTCACTGACCATTATTCTAGCAATAAACGTCTTCATACCCAATAATAAAGAATACAGTTATTAATAAAATTTTATTACTTTCAATTTCTTCTAGAGTTTATTATTCTTAATTTCTTCTTGACATAAGAAACACATATAAAAAAATTGATCATTTGTTTGATATCGTTATGGTGTAATGGTTAAGAACGTGTGCTAGCACAAACTAGTCGGGTTTGATCCCAACCTCGGCCAGCTCAATATCAAGCAGTATGATATCAAATTTCTACTTTAGGTTGTAGATCTGACGTATAATTCCAAGTGAAAATCATCTTTAATGGGCATTGCTACAAGCTACATTGTATAATATATAAGCCAATACTATTACATATAAATATCTCGTATATATAAAAAAGTAAAGTGGTTGTCCACTGGGTTGCCCTCTCGAGAAAAAAATTAGGTTTTGGTTAGGATATACACAGAAAAAAAATTGTTTGATATTTTCCACACATTGACATTTTTTTTACTTCAAAATTTTGCAATCAAATAAATGTAATAATGCATGGTTATAAATTAAATAGCAATAATTAGTATAGACGCTTGTTTTATATAATCATCCATCGATTATTTTTATGATTCTATTTAATTATTCGTTCTGCTCGTGTCTTTAAATTGTACAATGCTTTACGCTTTTTAACAATTAAGTAATCGCTTAAAATAGTAATTTTTATTTTGTTTTTTTATCACGAAATCATAATTAATCTCTAAAAAAATTATTTCACAAAGATCTCGATTATGCATAGTTGTGAGTGATTTTTTTGTTTTTAAAGGATCAATTGTTGCAGATAAGATTTTTTTTCGAAAATTGTTTATATATGTGGCATGTTCTAAAACAACTAAATATATTTAAAAATGTATATGTTCTGTTGATTAGAAATATTCCTTATACATTTTTATTTACAGAAAAGTTGCATGTTTTATTAACAGTTCATGTCCAAGCTGAGAAAATAATGTTTCCATGCAGACTTAAGATAATAAGCGTTAAAATATATTTAGTTTATTTTTATCATATGAGCAGAAGCTTATAGATATGCAACTGGAATTAAGAATTTGTAAAACTTTTATGAATATATTAATAATATATGCCCTGGTGTAATTTACTAATAGACCTTAACGGCAAGCAAATTCCACCTTATAAAATTACAATTAAAATTAATCTTTTTAAAATAATTTTAGGTATATTTAAATGTCCAGAAAAATCATTTTCTAAAACCAAATTTAGGTTTCGAAACTATTTGAAAATAGTTTTCTGTAGAAAATATATAAAGTATTATATATTTCTCGAAACTTTTAATATATGTTCAACCAAACAAGATTATATTTTCGTTTTAAAAAAATGGTACAGAAGAATTGTGGCACAATATTTTCAATAATTTACTTTGATAACTCTATAAATTTACTCTACTATTTTAATTTCTAATGAAATCTATAATTTATTACACTTGAAACACTGGCAATAATATGTTCCAAATTAATTTCAATTGAAGAGATGCTAATTTCCAAATACATAATCCGCATTGCTAATTATTTAATAATTATTGTACACTTAGTGATTTGTAAAGTTTGTCTTGAAATTTTTTAAACCAATATATAATATTAAATTAAATTGTGCCTCAAAATATTTAGAATTTCAATTAAATGTAATGACTTGAACGATTTGCAAAAAATTGTATAATCTTTGGATCTTGAGACAATTTTTTATGCAATTGATACCAACAAATGAAAAAGACATTTGAAAGATATTAATAGATTAAATAATTAAATTTTAATCATTACTGTTATTAAATTTTTATTAAAGAGGAATTGATTATGTTTTGCGTATGTTTATAGGGATTTTAATGATTAGAATTGGAATTATTTTATAAATTTTTGCAATTTTTGAATGGTGTTTAAAAAAGATCTACTGCAGCAACATGCTGGCTAAATTGATTCCATTTCTTAAAAAAAAATTATTATAAATTTTTCTCTAACTTTTTGTATACTGTGTTAATTGCTATATTTTGCCTTTATGAATTGATATAATAATGTTTAAATTTTGTCGTTAAAATTTACAGAATCTTGTGTAAAATGATATATTCTGATATATCACATATCCGGGAATTATCTTTATATAAGCGAAATAAATTTTGAACAACCAGCAGTATGACCAATTGCTAAATAAAATTAAATTTAAAGCAATCTAATTTTAAGAGCAAATCTATAATAATTGTTAATAATTATTAGTTTTTTTAAATTTTCCATAATTTTAAATTTATTTAGAGTGCTAATTAAACCAAATATTATTATATCAGATCTATTTGAACCCCGACCTCGACATTAATTATGTCTCGTTAAAAAAAATCGTACGATTTTTCAAGATTGTCCGGTAATAAGTAAAGGTTTTTTAATAAAAAAATGTGTTAATTATTAGTACATCGCTCATTAGCAACGGTTATCTGTCGCTACTCTGACTTCGTACAATTTGCGAGGTCAAAAGTTATGACACATAGGAGAGAATCATTGAGAGCAAATTAGAGACAGCTGTTACAAAACAATCTAATGTGGATTAAATCATTATTTTAGATTTGGAAAAATACAGAATTCCAATGATTATACTCGTTTTGGGCGTTCAATGGTGTAATGGTTAAGCTCGCGAACTCGTGTGGACGGGGTCGTGAGTCCGCTCTGGGCAACCTGGCATCGTGCAGTAGCGATGTCAATTTTTATTCGAAAATTTTAAACATTTATTGTTTCTAATTGAAGATAGTCTATAATGGGCACTGCGGTGTGAAATGGCAATGGGTAATCTCTCACACTATTCTTTCCTGAATCGAGCTGGAGTTTAACTCAGCTCACGGGCAGTACTACTATTATTATACTAGTTTATTGCAAAAAATTAAAATATACCTGATAGTTTTCCTATGATTATATTCGTTCTATTACTTAACAAAAATCATAAAAACTTTAGAATCATTATACAATATTGCAGGATCTATATGATTTTTTTAATTGTATAGTGTTGGTGGCAAAAAAGTTTTGATTTGATCTTTGCTTTTAAGATTATTTAGGCATTGTTCTAGTAAGTAAATTTGTGATATAAATTAGTTCTATGAATTCTATGTTGTTTCTCCTATTCCAATGCCAATATTTTGGTTTGCCTTTTTTAACCATTCATAATTTTCACTTCATATAAAATCGACCTCATTCGATGTAAATAAAATATAAACCATTTTATAGGTCCTTTTTTTAACGAGGGTTAAAAAAATCAATTTAACAATTACCGACTGTCTACATCACCATTAGCACGCATATTTTTCAAAAGTGCCTCTCATATAGTTGGTTGGACTAATTTTTAATCACATAGTATTATTTTAAGAAAGCCTACTTTTTCTTTTATCACATAAAATATTATTCCAATCAATAAGTCTCCATAAATTTTTGGTTTGCTAGTTTTTTGTCAGTTAAGTGATTTTTCAAATTACAAACATATTTCGTTTTTCATTTTAGATAGTTTGTTATTTTATCTCAGTAAACCAATGTCTCTAACTCTACTGAATCAGATTTGTTAAATATTTTTATTTGAATTATTATTGATAGAAATTACTTTGTATACTTTAATACTCAACATATGTTGTATTGTTGGATTTTATACAAAATTTTAATTGTATTGTTAAAAAATACTAATATAAATTGAATGGATTTTAGTTCTTTACAATCCTTAAATTATGTTACTTCAAATTTGGCTCTGTCACTGCCGATTTTATCATTAATCGAGAAAAATTATGATAAAAAAATTTAAACATTGGTATAATATAACCAGAAAACTTGATTTTGAAAACTGAAACAAAAAGCTAAACTTTTTTAAGCCCTACAATAAACTATTAAGCTTTTTGTTCAAACTTCTTGTAATTTAGATATTGGTCTCTGTAATAAAAATTTGCGATTTGAATATTTAATAACTTCAACAGTTGTTCTCGTTATGAAATTTTGATTAGAAGCATTTGTGATTATCTGGTTTGGAAGTCAATTAGATTAGTAGGACATATAAGTTTTGCTAACTGAACGAAATATATTAGAATAATATCAAACTTTTGAAATCAGTAATTATTATCTTATATAATATATTAACGAGCTACTGACTTTTTTGCTTAAAGAAAAATTATTCATAATTTTTTATAGATAAATTTCTTTTAATTATAAAAACCATGTGCTTGTAGCAAAAAATTATAAATAAATATTCTTATAATAAAATTCTAATTAGAAAGATTAAGAGTATAAATAAATTTTTAACCATGGTAAAAACAAATATAAAAAATTGTGTTTTCAATCTTTTTTAAAAAACAACCTTTCTTAATAAATATTTAATGCAAGTGTAAGTGTGTAATGGATTTATTTTCATAAAAGTTGTAAAGATTTGTAACATAATCCTTCCATAAGTTTCCTTTATACAATAATGTAGTAAATAATTACAAAGGGTAGTACTGCACTAGGGCAGGTCTATGAGCTGAGTTGAATTCCAACTCGATCCAGGAAAAAAATTGTGTGAGATTTTGCATTGCGACTTTACACGGTAGTGCCCGAAATAGACTATTTCCAATTGGAAACATATTTTTTACTATATCTTCAATTGAAAATTGACATTGCTGCTGCACAATTCAGGTTGTCCAGAGGTTAATTGTGACCATATGGCAGTATATAAATATATTGCATTTCTAACAGTTATTGTTTTTCTCACGCGTTATCAGCGTTTTGATTCGCTTTTTCCACTCCTTGTCGACGATCCCAGGTTTATCTCCTCTTTTCATTATGTAATATGTTTAAATTTCTTTATACTGTAAATCATATTTTGCAATTTCTTCGTTGGTTACCGGTCCTAAAGGTATCATTTCAATGTTTTGTCTGAACGTTATCTCTTTATTCTGAAGCACGTGTACGATTTAATGCTCTTTGTCTCTTGTAATTAGAATCGGACCTCACGCCAAGGAAAATACGCGAACTCCCAGGGTGGGCGATTCTGGAATCAGTTCTTATCTCATTCTTATTATATTTAGTTCAGTATTATTTTATATACAAAACAATCGTGGTGTCGGATCTCCAAAACATTTATGAGAATAAAACGAAGACGAATCAGTTAGGCCAGCAGACGTTTCGTTATATAATACGTCGGGAGATGATCAGATGACAAGGATTGGCGGCGAAGCATTTCTTGGGACGGGTCGATTCTAATGGCGTTAGTATCGGATTACTTCAAAGATTTTTAATAACTTATCAGTATTACATAAATTGTAAAAGCAAAATTCATTAAATACAGATAAGACGATTGCCATCTATAGAGCTACGACATTAAGAAGTCATCAAGAATATAATAGTTCTGATGGTCATTCAATGTATATTAAAAAACAAAATTGTAGAGTAAAAGTTGTGGGTTTGGATCAAAAATATAGTAGACTTGACTGTTACAATAAATGTACAAAAAGATGTGCACACTCCTAAATTTATCAAAAATATAGTAGACTTGACAGTTGCAATAGATGTACAAAAAGCTGTGGACACTCCTGAATTTATCAACAAAATTCTAACAGCACTTGTTTGAAGAGTCATCAAGACAGTCTATATGTGGAACTCTAAGTTCGGATTTCTATTAAAAGTAATAATCTATAATTACTAAATAAGCGTTCAAAATTACTAAAACCTAGATAAAAATCTAAAAATGAATCAAAATTTTTTAAATATTTTCAGAAGCTATCATGTATTTCAAAAGTAACCAAAAAGCTTGAAATACTATCAAAACACATGACAAAAATAAAAAAAATTCAAAAATTTATTTAAAAAAGTATGATATGCCCATTACAGCGATTTTAAAAATCTATATAAATAATGGCATAAAAAATAATATAATAAATAATAAATAGAATTAGACTTGTAGATTTGAAATTAGATTATAAGTGATTACCTAACTCTGTTGGTTCTGCTAAATGTTTATTCAGTGTTGATGCCTATCAAAATCAGCAATTTCAAATGATAAAAAAAACAATTCCAGAGAAAAAGCTCAAATTTTTGAATACCAAGTTGATTTAAAACACAGACTCTTTAAAAGACAAGGAGCGAAAGTAGATAAGTAGATTTGAAATTGGATCACAAGTTGACATCTAAACCTATTGGTTTTGCCAAATGTTTATCGAGAGTTAGAGTTGACCACTGAAATGCCACATTTTAATGCAAATTGTACAATTATCAAACTCCGATATAAGGAGTCTCAAGAAAAAGCAACCAAGATCTCATTTAAGAAAGTAGAATTATCTTACTGGAGATCTTCTACCATGCTATTTTTGATCCTCCTAAATGGGGATCAAAATTATAGCCCAATGGCTTATAAATGTAACTGTGTTATAAATGTTCTGATTGTCATTCAATGTATATTAAAAGAAAAGTAGAAAAAAAGTTGTGGATTTGGATAAGAAATAAAATAGTGCAGGCTTGACAGTGCAAGAGATGTACAAAAAGTTGTGCACACTCCTGAGTTCATCAATAAAATTTATTGCAACACCTGTTTGAATAAAATGAGTAGAAGAACTGAGTTGCTCTTTCAGGATTTTGTGGAAACATCAAAATACGGTATAATTTTGGACACGGTATAAACAGCCTATCATATTTAGCAACGTTTACCAGATGATGTCAATTATCTAGGCATCACTTTCTCTAACAAATAATTATTATAAATCATTATAGAAAAAAATGCATTTTATTGAACTTGAATCCACATTTTATAAACCAATTAGTTACATATAGGCACTGCTGTATTTCTTTTTTTCAAAAATCCTAAAATTGATGCAAAATTTAAAGTTACCAACATTGGAGAATTGTGTATTTCCTAGTAATTTTTAAACTTCTTGATAGACAATTTATTTTCAAAAATTATTCACAATTAAAATTGTTCTAAAAATTTAAATCTTTAAACATTTATATATTTCTTAATATTTTTTAAACTTATTACGTTTTTTTTATTACGGTTTGATGCGCAAAAAGCTCGATTTCTCACAAGATCGTCCCGTCTCCTATTATGTGTCAGTGGCCGTTGTCACATTTTGCTAATTGCAAGTAACTCTATATAAGTCTAAGTAACTCTATACATATATTTGCTGATATTTCAACATTGCGCACAATGGCTTCAGTGTTTTATCTAAGTGTGATTATTTGATACGATATTTATTTGAAATTATCTTATTCAAGCTGGATATTATCTGGTTTAATAACGGACGGCGCTTGCAATTTTGTGATCGGATTTCCTGACTTCATGTAGATGGCAGCCACCCGGCTACTTTCTTAGAATAAAATAATAATTTGAGATAAACAATAATTATAATTTATCAGACAGAACGTGTAGTAACTAAATTATTTAAATGTAGATGTATTTAACGTTATCATCTTCAATTGTAAAATATGTGTATTTGATTTAAACAGAATTATACACGATTCTGTTGCGGTAGAGTTGAAAAATCTTAAACGTTATTAATTATGTTAAACGAAAAAAGGCAAAATTTAGAATAGGTACTTAGAAACAATTAGATTTTAATATAAATTCTTATGCAATATGGAATTAATCAAAATATTAAATGTTTTCATGACCTGATACTGAAGAATACTAATATCAAGAGCCATTAACCATTCTCATAATTCTAAAAGTTAATAAAAAGCAAATATGCAATAGTAACGCTTTTATATATTTTAGATCATTTCATACGCTTAAACAATTATTTGAAAACCCAAATAGTGTTTTACACGAAAAACATACAAAATTTAAAAGATTTGAACCATTAGTTTCACATACTATAATTGTACTCCTTGATTTTTTGCATTAGTGTTCTTGGTATCGTATTACAATAACATTTATATATTAAATTGCTTAGAGTCAGTAATAAATCACTTTTTTATATAAACTGTATATTACTTTTACCAGAAAAATTATTGTAATTTTTTTACAAATTCTGCTCACCAGTGATTTTTTGAAGTCACATTCATTGTCATGGTCACAACTGTGCAAAATAATAAATAAAACTATGTCATTTAAATCATAAATTATTATTTATACATTGTTTTCACTATTCTAATATTAATTTATTAACAATTATTAGAAATAAATCTTATAAAATTATATGTCATTCTCCTACGAATATCATAGCTGATTTGTCTTCACACAAAACATGGGTGCTCAACAATGATTCATAAATAGTACACATTTCCCATATGCTTATATCATTTAAAAAAATAAAAAATGAAGCTAAATCATACTGAAAAAATGAGCTTCAAAATTTCTTGAATTAGTATTTTATGAATTATTATTTTATTCAGATGCCCCAAATGACACGATGTACATGGTTTGTGGCGTGGTCATCGCCATGCTGCTGGTTGGACTTATCATTGTCCTGGTCGCTGTGACTATCAGGTAAAAATTTAATTTAAATAGAAACAAATCAATTGATTATTATATTTATTTATAATAAAAACCAATTGATTAATATTTTTCTTGAAAACTTTTTGATAGCTGATACTTTGTGCATATAGTGTTTAATACTCTCAGTGCTTATTAAAATATATCCTACGATTGAGTTTAGTACTTTCCTGTTTTTCAAAATTCCTTAAACAAAGAATTTTCTACGTGTGCTACATATAGCCTTATATTTATCGTACATTTGTTCTTAATATTTTTTAAAATTACCTAAATTCAAATAATGGATATTTTTAACAACATTTAGTTTTTACCATCCACCAAAGGATGAGCTAAAGTGGTGAGAACAGTAAATACGTTCGTGCATGTAAAGCACTTGGCATTATTTTTTTCGTCGTTATTAAATTTATTTAAAAATAATTTGAACAAAGTAAAATTAATATAAAAACAGTATATTTTAAAGGCATTTTTCTTTTCATCTTTTGTAAATGATGACAGGGCATTTTTCACCAAGTCGTCAGCTTAGACTACAAGTTTTATGAAAATCAAAAATCGTATGTTTTTTTCTACTACTTTATACATGTTTAATTTTTGGTCAAATTTTTATAACTTATACATTACTACGTCTAACATATTTATCTTTTAATAATTTTTTGAAATTGGTACGTGTCTGGATGCAAAATAAATTGTATTTAGTATGACTTAATGTAATCATAACTAGGTGTAAACAGAAAAGTTGGAATTTGGGCCCATAACCTTATACATTTTTTCAAATCTTTTAATTGCATTTTTCTAAGTTTTTCGACATATTATAGATCATATTTTCATTTATTGGTTGAGAAATTTTCTGTTAAATTAACTGTACGAGCTTTGTCTTTTGATTCACATCCAAAATTTTACAATATCTTACAGAGAATTTTATATATAATATTTTTTTATTATGAAGTTTTATTTTATTTCTCTATTCTATACATCTAAATCCCATTACTAGTATTGAATTGAATACAATTGAATTACTAATTGTATTTTTCCAATCGAAAATCTCTGGCAAAACAAATATTTATAACGATCCTACATTCCTAATATCTTGTGCAAAATGTTAATTATAATTAAAGTCAATATTTTGGTAATTTCACATATCATCATTGAAATAATTTCTTGTGAATATAAATCTGTTCTCAAATATTTTGACCAATTATTAAATAATGGTATACTGTTATCGCTGTTATAATTACCGTTTATTGTTCTCATGTAATTTATTCATAATTTACACATTCTGAATATTGTTTCGTTTCTATATTATCTGGGATTCAATATGGTATTTTGAATATGCTATTTAATAGTGGCTTAAAAATTAAAAACCCAATGGTTTGTCTGTTATTTATGTACTAACTTTTAACATCTAAATTAAATATTTCTTCATAAGGATTAAAGTACTTAAATGAAGACCTTCAAGATTCTAGAAATTTCTCATTAATAGTACTAGCTTTCAAGATAATTCATCATTTCTGAAGCACCTCACGGTTTTAACATAAAGTGCGAACTATTCGCAATTTGCATAATAAAACTATCTCTATAATTTCACTGGTGTTGTCAACACTTCAATGATTGTCTATTTTTCATTTTATTTTATTATCTAATACAGAATTTTTATGGACGACATGCGTTATTAAAGAGCAATAAAACAATTTTGCAAATTAAACGACACGAACACTCTTAAAATTTTATCGTTGTTAAATTTCTCTCAATAGAACAAAAAATAATGCTGTAATGTTCTCTTCAGTCAGTCTTCACTATTTTGCTATGCAAAAAATATAAATGCATTTTTTTAAAATAGGAATTCTTTCTTAGCTATGAAATTTGCGCTCAATTCTAAATAGCTAAGTTTTTCTATAATTCAATAATTGTAATACAATATACAAGCTATTTTTTTATCATGATGCAAACTATTATATTTAAAAGTTTTTTGTGTTTTCGTATAACGTAAGAACAGCTAAATCTGTTAAAACGTAATTTATATATTGCAAATTTAAATGAACATTATCGTGATATTTATTTTGGAAACAAATTTTGCACCTGTCACTTTCAATCAATCTGCAAAGAACGTAGGCGGTCAATATTTTTAGGATTGTATGTAATATGCATAAACGTGTTAAATATACATACCCACGTGTATATATATTAATATATATATATATATATATATATATGTGTGTGTGTGTGTGTGTGTTTTATAAAAGATTTTCTTTTTTTATTAAATTAATTACTTAGTACTAGTCTATCTTGCCAACAATGCACATTTTAGTGACATTACAGTCATTGTTTCGAGGTTTTCGTGGCCTAGAGATAAAGCCTTGGCCTTGCAAGCACAAGGTTCCGAATTCAAAACCTACGTACAACCTGATAACAAACAATGGTGATTTCCATTTTTACTTGAAAATATAGATCAAACATTGCATTTTCAAACACAACTGCATAAAAAGCTACTTTCTAAGAGCAGTCTGCAAAAAAAGACTTACTTAATAAGCTTCATGAAAAAAATCGTCAATAGAAAAATTTAGAACATTTGTTTTGTTATTGCATTTAGTATCATTTCAGATTTATCTATATCAATATTTTTTAAATTTTTGATTGAAATGATTCTGTATATATTTGGTTTTTTATACTTTATGTAATGTAACTCTTAAATCATTTTTTTTTTTCAGTTTAATTCAACCTTAAAATCGTCCTTATAGTCTAACGTATAAATGGTTCTTGCACTTTTTTAGTATTCAGTAAAATTCAATCTGATAATCGAGGAATTTTAAGTTAAAAATTTGTGGTAAATTAACATTTTATGTTAAAAATCTCAAACTCTTAACATTTAACTTAACTTAAGCGGAGAGCCTGCTTTAGAGACTTCTAAAATCGCTTCTTTGAGGAATTTTTAGGGAAGGAAATAAATATTTAATTGAAACGAAACTTTCAGGTTTTATTGTTATATATTTCAACATTCTTCTCAAATTTTTTCATTAAAATATATATCATAATATGCCGGGTACAAGCATTTTGCCGATGCAGGTCACAATTTCCTCCTGAAACAAAAAAATCAAAACAAATATATATTTTCAATAGTATAGATTTTAGTTGAACCTAAAAAATCCCAAAAAATGAGAAATACACCAATTTGAAAAAAAAACTTGTTTTTTTTTCTATTTTTACATGCTTGACGCTAGCTCACTATTTCTTCTGTAATTTCAAAAATAATTTGAATTTGTTTCTAAAATTTTAGGGAAGTATTCCTGGCTAGTTTTGGAAGACGTTTTTGCAAAAAAAAAACGATTTTTTTCAAGCCAACTTAATTTTAAATCTTTCTCTTCTTATAAACTCATATGTGAATGAGTTTATAAAATGAAAATCTTTGGGGGCATCCATTAATCACGTGAGCGATTTTTGAGAATTTTTGGGAAACCCCCACCGCCTCTCTCTTGGTAATACATGGTGATATGTAAAATTACCCCTTCCCCTCTTTCTCCAACATCACGTGCATTTTTAGTACCTAGAAAAAATTGTATTGAATTTTTTTATCTAATTCATTTCTTGTATGAGGTTACAAGTATTTATTATCAATTGTCGATTGATCAAAAATATATGCAATGTAACCTCATTATCTTCTATTTATAGAACCACATTTCTATTTATATTCCCATGACACATTCAATTTTTCACCATGATTTATTCAAAGAAATATACTATAATATTATTGTTTCTGTTCCGTCTGTCGTACCGATTTATATTTTCACCGTAATCTAATCTAGAACTGTTCTGAGGAAATTTTCATAAAGTCATTAGAAAAGAATAAAACTGAATCATTCATTGCACAATATTATACGTTAACGAATGTGTGTGAATCTTAAATATAATATTATTGATATATCATTCATCCAAATGTGTTTCTAGGAACACCTTCAGTCTGAAATGAACCGTCTGCTTTCAGAAATGGATCAATGACCAAATGTTGTCTATAATGTCTAGTCATTATAGTATGATCTCATTCGTAGGAATATGATTCATTTTATATCTAATATAATTTAAAGATAGATCACTGTAAAATTAGTTGAAGGCTACAATTATAAAATAATGAAACTTGGTAATTTGATACCTATTACCTAAACTTTTCTAAAAAAAAATTTACTGACTTGTAGAACTTATTGCGTTGGTATACGAGTATTGCTCTTGAAACTGCATCTTTGTGGTCACATATGATAATACATATTTATATTTTTTTATTTATATATTTATTTTCTGTTTTTATCACTGTTTACTCATTTTGACTGAAAAAATAACCTACGGATATGTTTACGGAAGTAGTAGTATATTTAGTACTGATTTTACATTTTATGTTTCATACTTTTGAGATAATCTATCAACTTTGAAAATCTGCAAATTTTTGAAAATTATTACTATGCTGTGAACACTTGTTAAAATTGCAATGAAATTAATAACGAATATTGTATTTGTTGTCATTTTTAGGCTGAAAATTAAAGAAAATAAATTTGGTTCTAAATCCTCAAACACTTTTTGAAAGAATATGATTTGCAGTTTAATATATATATATATATATATATATATATATGATTTTTTCAAAAATTTTGCAGAACGTCGAATTTTCAATAAAAATGACACCAATTTTCGCTTTTAATTCATTTGTCGCTATGTTATACCTAAATTTTTTTTTTGATTTTTAAAATTTTTTTTCCCTGCTATTACCATACGAAGTTTGATTGAATTGCGCACTATCTAAAAGTTAATATTAAGAGCTACAACTTTTAGAGAATTTTTTTTATCAATTTGGAACCATTTGAGCTCCTGGGAGCAAGGACATTCGAAAATGTCCATATTAAGGACCACTCTTATATACTAGTATATATAAAACATTAATTAGTGCTATTTAATGTATGCATGAGTTGATGAATATTTATTTTGATATTTTAAAAGAATTCTTTGGTTGATGGTACTTTTGGTGCATCATCGAAATTTCTGAAAAATCTATTCAAATCGTTGCATTATAACTTTTGGTTCATAAATATGGCGTAAATTTAGAACGAATAATCCTAATTGTATCAAATTAATGGAAAACAAAGAAGATAGCCTTATTTTTCCTCTCTTTTAAAGAGCAAGTTTCTGTTAAGCTTTTCTATAAGGTTATAAAAAGACCTGACATTTTTTTTTATTGAGTTAAAAGAAATAAGTAGCTTCTTAGAAGGCAACCCAACGTTTGGCCTATCTATATTTGATGTATTTTGCTACTAGAATAATTGCAATAATAATATTTATAAATTGTAGTCTGCCCGAAGGCAGGTCCATGGTGTGATAGCATAACCATGATTTCTTTTCCCTCCTTTGTTTATTATTTCCATTATTATTTTAATACCACTAATCTCTTTTTTATTGATTTTCCTTTCCAAACTTTTTATATCATGTTTGCTTGTCCTGTGTTTCGGTTTTCAGTTCCCTGTATTTTCTCATCTCGCGTAAGTCATCAATCATCTGCATTCTTCTTCTTCCTAATCTTTCACTTCTTCTTTCCAATATTTTTCACTCCTTATACATTATCTTTTACGACGTCGTGTAGGAAGCAATGATTTTTGCAGAATGGGTCCGATCCAGTTTTCTTTTCTTTTAAGGATCGTGCTCAGTAGAGTTCTTTCCCCGCATACTCTTCTCAGCACTTCTTCATTTGTTATCTTATCTGTCTATTTTATCTTCCCCTTTTGTCTCCAACACCACATTTCAAAACTCAGTAGATAGTTTTTGTCGGCCTTCCTTAGTCCATGTTTCTGATCCGCACAGAGGAATGTCGGAGAGGAGCTATTAACTTGGAATCCAATATGCATCTATATATTTTTTTTTTAACCACAGAACCACATTTATAGTACACCTGCATTATAAATTTACCTAACGGAAATTGTACGTGTGTCATGAACCACCATATTTCAAATATCCCAGTTTATGTCAGTTTCTGCAAGACCTAGTTGCTCTTTGTTAACTTTTCCTTAAAAAAATCTAATTCGGCTCCATCGTCAGGTTAAGCAACTTTTCTGGTGACGTGCGCTAGGTGCGTACGTCATCCGTGCCCGAGATATATTACCAGTTACCAGTTTTTCTCTCTCGGAGTTATATAGGACGCGTCGCGTTGACTTGTGTTTATTTTGAATTTTCTCATGACGTCAATATCAGCCTCAAATGCAACGGAGAAGCTTTTAAGAAATTACAAAATCATACTTATGTTTTTTCTGTTATTTCGGAACTGTTGTTACAAGATATTTCATTCCCAGGAACTAAATTCGTAGTACGTTCTCGGAAATTTGAACGAAAAATCCATATTCAAAATATTTTACTAAGATCTCTTATCAGACAAGTGAAGAGCGGAAGTTTGCGAATAGATAAGAGCGGTTAAAAATTCGTTTTAAAACAGAATATCGCTTGCGATTATTAATCCCAAATGAACGGTCAGTGTTTTTGTTTGAAAAGAAAAATATCGGAAATTAAATATTAATTAATTCTTTGATGAATGAGCATATGTTTATGAAACAACCATGTTTTGGCATACTCGATAATCTAATGAACATTCTGGACATATTTATTTTTATATATCATATTAGATAAGCGTAGTATTCAAGGCGTTAATTGTCATGTCGGTCATATGTGTCTGATGCTAGAAAGTTCTACATGTCGGACATATATGTCTGACATACACGATTTTGTAGAAGAAATGTTTTAATATAGGGTTTTAATATAGGGTTAATCAGTCATGTTCAGTTCTTTATCAGTCATGCCATAAAAAATAGTGTTTTTCCAGAATTTTTTGTAAAAAAATGTGACGCTTCTACATGTCAGACATATATGTCTGACATAAACGATTTGGTAGAAATGTTTTGAGATTGGGTTTTAATCAGTCATATTCAGTTTTTTATCAGTCATGCCATAAAAAATAGTGTTTTTCCAAAAATTTAGCAAAAACAATGTATTTGATACATTTTTACCTAAATTATCGAAAAAAGTTACCATGCACAATTTGTCATATTTTTTTAATTTTTATTATATAATTAACTACAATATAAATATAAAATTTGAATTTTGGTTTCTCCACGATCTAGTTAGAGCTGTGGTTTTTCAACGGACAGCTTGATTTAAAGCAGTAATAGCCGTTGTTGCATTAAATTACAAATTATCAGTATGATACAAATTCTATTAATGTATCAAATATAGATAGACCCAAGATGTGTCGTCTCAACAACTCATAGGACTCTTAAGTTATATATTTTATATTTGATTTATTTGTTTGTTATGATTTCTGTTTAAAAAAATAGAGTAAATATGAATTATACATTTCATAGATTATTGAATTATTTTAGAAGATTTTGTGATTATAATAAAAGTTGTTTCTGATTTTTATTTTCATTTAAATATTTATAGAGCATTCAAAATTTGTAGGTTCCTAAGTACTCTGTCTACGTAAGGAAATAATTTATTTTCAAAAATTTTATCAGAAATTATAAAAAAATATATTACATTACGTAATTTACATTATTATAAATTATAATTTCTGGTAATATTATTATCTGACAAATTCCATTGAGCATTTTATGTAAATTATAGAAGGATACATATGCATAATAATTCGTTTCACGTGTTTTAATAGGTATGTTAAGAATGTGGCAGTAAATAATTTTGGCTATTACAAATTACAATAATGCATTTGATTTAAGGTTATTAATAATCTTACCAAAAATTATGCTAATAAATGAAGAAGCAGGTTTTAAATTAATGAAACAAATAATTTAAAAATAATATTAAATATATGAAAAATAAACAAGTTACCAAAATGCACGCAATATTAGTAAACTTTCGCAATATTGATTTGGCTATTCGTTTATTCACCTATATGTTTGACATTTATATCGTTATGAAAATTTGACACATTAATCCATAAATCATACCTGATTATATACTCGTCGCGACAGAATTTATTTTTGTACAAAAGTGGTGTAGTTTTATAGATGGAAAACCCGAATTATTTTTGGATTTTCGTGAGTTGTAAATTAGATATAAATTTCTCTGACGACGTGATGAATTGTTATTGTTATAAAAACATTAGACTTAGAGGTGACAATTTTTGTTATATATGGAAAACTTTCTATATCTGCTTTATTTATGATTATTAATCCAAAATTCTACCTGCTTTATAAAACCGAATTTTTTTACTTTTACAACCAGAAGTACAAAATAATAAAAGTTTTGAATAAATTTGAAGACTAATGTTAGTATATACTAGTGACCAATATCTTATGTATTTTAGTTATGACTTATTATTTTATCAAGTGATTTTTTTCTCTATAAACCAAAGACTTATAAAAATGTGTCGCTCATCATCAATCATCTAAAACGCGTTGGAACAAAATCATCACTTGCATATCGCGCGCTCGCTCTAACATACGAAATCAGAAAGAGACAAATGATGACTGATAATCTGTCATAGTTCGAAGTTCATGATTTTTAGATACATATTTTTATATGAAATCACTATTTTATAGTAGGGGAGACTGGGAATAGTTGTGCCACTTTTTTTGATCAGCAATAATTTTGTTAATTTACCAGTTTAGAGAAAAGTAAATTGAATGGTAATGGAAATACTAAAATACTGTCTTAAAATAGGATGGATTAGTCATAAAATCAAATCATACAAGAAAAGGGAGAGTGTCACAACCGTCCTGAGGCAAAAAATTGGATTAAAAACAATAGCTATAAGCACCAAAATGGTTTTATTGTCACGACTTATATTGTCATCAGAAATAGAGAATACAACATAAATAGTTTAAACAAAGTTTATAATAATATATAACAAAACATAATTAGAAAACATAAGTAAATAGAGAAAACATAAGTAAACAAGAAATCTTTGTGAAATCTTTCGTTTTCTTGTATTGAATTTCCTTTTTCTTTTCTCTCTCATATTTTGTCTTCAAGTTAGTTTTCTCTATCTGCTCAAATTTCACCGAAGAAGGACAAGAAGTCCATGTCACACCATATAAATGTCATATAAAAGCAAACTAAATGCTGGTAATTAACTATACTAATGTTCAATTTACTGCAAAATAACTAACAAAGTGTTCTATATGTATACAAGTAACAGTTCTTATTAAAAGAAATCGAACAAAAAAACTTATTTTTGTCTCTTTAAAAGCAATGCTGTCTACAGATCATGTTGATGTAGGACGCTGACTCAATGCAATAATGGAAACTTGTTCAGGCAAACATACTTCAATTTTTCTTTTTGGAACCTATCTGAAAATCAGTAAATAATTCGATGGTTGTGACTATCGCAACCTGACACAACCGTACCCAGTCTATCCTACAAAAAATTGTGACAGTTGAAATTTAATATTGAAATTTTGAAAATTTTTCGAGAGTATTTTTTTAAATTTTGTAATACAAAATAATATTCAATCGATCTCTATAGCTAATTTATTTATATATGGAATAAGAAAACAAGCTTTGTAAACATTTTGTAATTGTCATTTGAATTATTATTCTGCAATGAGTAGGTAACTTTAGTGTTGATACAGATCAAAACAACAGATGTATGGAAACATTTTTTTAAAGGTTTAATAAGTAGAAATATAACTATATATTTATATTATTTGTATTTTATATGTATGTGTGTAAACAAAATTTGTGTAATATTTAAAGGCTAGACGTTTCCAGTTGGCAGCCGCTTAGCAACAGGCTTGACACTAAATGTTCACGCACACATTAGTAAACTTCAAAACATTCTCTATAAGTCACATTTTCTATGTGTTGGTGGATTAAAAGTAGTTTCAAAGCATGGCGTGTGAATGGGAGTCGTAATTTATTACAGATATTTAAATTTTATTTAATTGTTACTAATTTAATAATTTGCCGCATACTTGATACTATGATTTATCTTTTGTATAATATCTTTAAAAAAAATTATATATCATAAGAATTATTTTAATATTTGCATAAAAGACTAACATTTATTTTATTAGTGCTTTTACTCTTAAGCTAATTTCATGAATTTCCCAAGTTTTTAAAAATATATATAAAATGTTTTACATGTGAGATAAATTTTTAGTTTATTTAATAAGAAACTGAAATGTGAATAAAATGAATATATGTATAGTTTAAATAGTGGTGCATGGCATTGTGTCTTAAGGCAAATTGCTGGAACTTCCCGCATCCGTTAATAGAAATTTTTAAAAACTTAAAAAAAAAAAATTGAAAATCAGCGGGATTTTTAAATAAGCCGAAAACTAGTCAGCTCGTCCCATCAATAGAATACGCATGTTTTTTGAATTATTCAAATCAAACAAAATTTGTATTTTGTTCGCATTTAAATATGAAATGCATATTTGTAATACGCATAGATCAGTTATTAAAATTGGCGTATTACGAATAGTATAACTGTCTAATTTTGGCTTTAATTTATTAATATTTCAATATTTTTTTTACTAGATTTATATTTCCGATTCCAATTCAAAAGACCTTGCTTATGCGATAACATGCTAGACCAAAGGAGTCGGTTATTAGCCAAATATTTATATATCATAACCAGATTGTTTGTTTTATTTCAAATCTATTTCAATATCACGGTGCAAAGGTGCAATTCATAGTCGTTTATATTATATTATGTTTTGTAAATATTATACCATATTAAGACCCCGCTCGCAAGTAATAGTGGAAAAATTAAACAAAGTTTATCGTACGTCCATCATAATTCGTTTCTAATTCGATTGTCAGAATTCAATGTTATATTTGAGGATATTTGAATATCGGAGTTTTTATATGCCACAAATAATATTTTATGGAAAATTGTGACATGCTTTTAAACACATTTTTAAGGTTTCATATTATTACTTGCACCAGCTTTATTTTTCTGATCTAGTTGACATAATTCTCAGCTTTATAATATCTACTGAATCTAAAAATTGTATTTATTGGTAAAAGTAGCTTTGGGAAGTTTGTTTACAAAGTTCAAAAACATTATTTCTTAATATCTATAATGAAATTATAATTTTCACTACTGGTTATGAGTGTGGACTACTGACGTTTTTTGATAGTTAGGTTTTTGCATACATCTGTACATAAAACGTCCGTTACAAACGGGATATCGAGAATGAAATCAGGTGTGTGTTCGCCATTTGGGACGAACAGTAAAATTAGTTCTACTATTCTAGACAATTGCACAAAAAAACTTGATTGAATTACATATTTTGTATCATAAAATATAAACCGGCTCGGGGACATATGCCAAATATGAACGACGCATTGCATGTAAAAAAAATATAAGATTTAGGACTCTAATTGCTTTATGTAAAAGCTGTGAAAACTATATAAAATTCTAAGCATATTGTAAATAAATTTAATGGTCTCTATTCTGGAGTCCAACCAAATTCTAACTAGATCCTTATTAGATTCCGGAATATTTTATTTTATTTAGATTCTGACCGGATCCCTATTAGGTTCGTACTAGCTAAAATTCCAGTACGATTTTCGTACAAGATTCTCATGAAATTTCTACTAGGTTTCATAAGATCCTACAAGATTCTCTTATTTAAATACCTATTCCATATTATTTTCAACATCTTATCAAATTCTTACTTCTATATTCTTACTCTTCATAGATTTCTATTAAAACTTCGATGGATTCGTATTATATTCGTATTAGATTCTCATCAGTCAATTTTTAGTAGATTATCACCAGAATATGATTAGATTCTAACCGGCTCCTTACTATAAACTTATTGCATTCTTTTTAGATTTCTATTAAAATCTTATCTGAAATGTATAGGCTCTAACTGAATCCTTACTAGATTCTTAACTTTTCTTAATCTCACTAAAGTAAGGTTTAGTGAATACAAATAATTATAAAAACTCGTTAAAATTTGGAATAATGGCCTGCGCTTTTAGGACTCAATTTCAGGATATCAATTAGAAAATTAAGAAAAAAGTTAAAGCTATTATTTCGGTTTATTATATACAATTTAGTATATTTAATTAAAAATATATTTACGGATACTGATGATAAAATCAACAATAGTTCAAGAACCAGCTGAAAAATTATATTTTGATATAATTCTGAAGTAGGAAAAAGTGTTAATAATTTATATATAATATTGTATCAGATTATTTTGCAAATCTTTTCTAGTTCTATCATTTACAATATATTATCGAGTTTCAGATTCGGAACCATGCTCAAATATAAATTTTGACTTTTATAAAGATGCGATTGTACCAAAGTTTCCCAGCTATTTATTATTATTTATCCAAATTATTGATAATTATAATTTTTTATTAAAAAATTCCATAAATTCTGTACATAAAGATGAATAAATATTGATAAGAACATTAAACACTTATCTATTCTCCTAGGTCTTGACAGCATCTTCATCTTATCTTTTTATGGATGGAAATTTCTCAGGCATTTTATCGAAATTAATTTGTCTCATTTCTATCGGAAATATTATTAAGATACGAGATGCAGATATTCTTTTTAGAACAATATTTATAACTTGCAGATATTTATGTCTACACAAACAATATTTGTCACCAGGTATTTCGAATGATATCATAATAGCTCTAGATAGATTATTAAATTGTGTGTTAATTGATGGTAATTCAAATATTTGACGTGATTGTCGAGAGATTTGTATCTGATAATTAGTATTTTATCGGAAGGTATTTAAATTTATTTTGAAAATTTATAATTGAAATAGCGTACGTTGATGTTCTACATATTTAGAAGTTTAATCATTTTCAAATTAAATGAGATAAGGTTTTAAAACAATATGATTTTGATGCATATATTCGTAATAGGCATTTGTATTAGTATAAATAGTGAATAGTAATTTTATCTTAAAACTCACAGTTTATTTATTAAAAATAATTTTGAAACTCTCTACAAATAAAAATTTGAAATTTTTTTTGTATTTGGTCGTATATTTGATACAAAATAGAAATATGTACAAAATGGCCCAATGCTGACCAAGGACCATATGAAAAATTTATTTTTACTGTGTAAAGTAAGTGAAAAAATGGTTTTCATATTTGACCATATTCTATTAGAGAAATATACCTATCTTAAAATTAGTATGGTAACAAATAATGACGGTTAGATTTATGATGTCTGCGAGTATATTCATTGACTTCTAGATAAATTTTCTAATTATAATTTGATTATTACGTAATTCATCTTATTAGCAGTTATTTTTAATTATAGATCATTCGGTTATTTCAAATATTAAACGTATGTGAACATTGAAAGATTTATTTATAAATCTCGCAGTCTATTATAAGATAGAACGTTAAACAGTGCTTTTTGGTTCTCGGTTTCAATGAACCCGTAATGTACGGATATGCTTCTTTGACTATGGGACACGGTTCTAAATCCTTTTTGGGAAGGAAAACATTATATATAAAAAACTTTTTTTTCCAAAATAAATTCTGTGTGCAGCTGTTGAACATCTTTGTTCCATTCTGTTTTCTTTATTTTATAGAGAATTTTTATTTAAAAAAATCATTTTGTCATTAATTTTCATTTTAGGAAAGGATCAATATAATCAATGTCCAAATGATCAGTCAAATTTATCAAAAGTTGAATTTCTCTCATTTTTATTTTTTTTTAGTTCTTGAAAATATACTATTTGCTTAAAAAGCACTTATTAACTTTTTTTAAATTTTTCTTATTCATGAAACACAAGTATTTGAAATCAAATTTTTGTGCAGCAATTGTGCATCTCTCTGTTCAAAACTGTTCTCGTTGGTATTTTACGATTTTTCTTGAACTCAAAAAAAACATATTTTATTAAATTTCATTTTACAAACTTTTTAATTTAATCAAAGCTCTTCAAATTTATCAAAAATTTTAGGAAAATATTAAATTTTTCTAATTTCCCACACTCCCGACCTTTTCTTTTTTTTGCATATATGTATACTGTTTTCTTTAATAGAAGCATTGTTTTTTTTAGAAACATTTCTTATTTATAAAAAACAAATATTTCAAAATAAAATTTTTGTATAGCAAATGTGCATCTTTGTTCAATTTCGCCCTTATTATCGTTTTACGATTTTTGTTGAAATCAGGAAAAAATCCTGTTTATCATTAATTTACATAGTAGAGAATATTTTAATTGTCCAAATTTATCAAAACTTTAAATTTACTACAAAAATTAAAAAAATATTTCGAGAAGCTTCCTAATCACCGAAACTCTATAAACTTTGATAATATCCTTTATATGTTTAGATAATATTCTACTTTCATAAAAAAGCTCTAATTCAAATTTTTTACCTTTTCCAAAAGTGTTCAGCTAAAAAGTTTTCGAAAAAAAAACTAAAAAATTAAAAAAGAACAAATTGGTTTCCGTTTTATTCGTTTTTTCGTTCAGTTTTTTAGTTTGAAAAACGGATCTCTATGCCAATTTCAAATTTTATTTCAATATATAGTATTTAGCATAGTATATAGCAATTACTTCATTTCTCTAATGAAGGTTCATTTCTAAATGCTACTAGTTACAATGACAAAACGATCATGTCATATTTGAAGTCATATATATAGTAGGACTATATATTTATATGATAGAACCCCGTTAAGACGATTGTACCTAATACAATTTCCCGCATAGTACACTACTTTACACAGGTCCCTTCACTTTAGAACATATTGGTCCTATAATGCACTTTCTCCCATAAGACGCGTTTTTGGTTCAATGATTTACTTAAAAAAAATTTACTATATATAGTTTATTATTTATATTAGGTATATCTACTTAATTAAATCCTTCAATATAATAATTTACATATTCTAAAATAAACTTTATTCGGATAGTAACAGTTTTCTATTTTTATTTTCTCAAAAAATTAATTAGTTTTAGTTTCTTTGATTTATACATCAAGCGTGAGGCAATAAAGTTCTCGGACGTTCTTTGAATGAATTGTTGTCTAACAATTGTCTTTAATGTACTCTATAAAGTTTTCATCTTAGTTATTTAGTTGCTTTAAATAAATTTATAGACAATAAATAAATAAAAGTATTCTTCAAAAGCACGTGTATAAAAATAAAAATAATTTTATGCATTAGCTGTTAAATTTTACCTTAGCTTTTGTTTATTTCCTTATTAACGACAAATAATTTACTTCATTGATAGTAATCTATATTAGTAACTATCATATGTTTATAAATCGCGTACGAATGTCTGAATAAATTGGAATTTTATAACTTTCCATTCATAAAATCTGTACGGCTACGTACGTCAGGATTTTCATTAAATATTTATTATTACCCATCACTTTTGCATTTTTAGCATACCCGATTTAGAGAAGATAATAAATATTTTAATGTTTTCGATCATCATCACTTATATTTTTATCGTATTGCGCGAATTGAGAGCAAAATTTCCATTATTTTTATGTAATCCAGGTTATTTTATGTAGAATGAAGAATAACAAATCTTTCAACTCGTTAATTGATCTAAGGTAATTCGTTTTAAATATTTGTTTTGTCTGGTACTTAGTGTAAAATTATATAATGAGGTCGATTTGTAATCTAAAGTTTTGTGGGGGTAGGGCGGGGGACAAAGGTCCAATTTGACTTTGAGCAATTATATTGTGAAAACCAAACCAATTATATTACGACACATATCAAACAAACAACTATCTGACTATGGTAATATCATTATTGTATAAATGTGTTCCTCTTTTGCTGTTTTTTTCAAAAATCTGTCGCCTGTTATTTTTTACCCCATAGATGGGGTGAAATGGAACAGCCAGGGAGTAAACAGATCCAATGTTTTGTTTTTATTTTGAATAAGTAATATAGTAAGAAAATAATAATGAGCTGGTAAGGAATCCTGGCTATTCATAAGGCGCTATAAAAATCTATAATCTACTATCTACTTCAATATCTATCTTCACTAAGGATTTATCTAAAAGAACTGTTTTAAGAGAAAAGATACTTTTTCAATGTGCAGAAAATGTATATATAATCTTATTTGTGATAGAATTTCTTGATAATTCATATTTCTTTTATTTTTTATTTAAACAAGCTTTACTAGATTAATTTTTATTGTTTGTATTATCTTACCTTAATAAAATACGTCAATTGAAAAAAATAACAAGGTATTAATTGTAATCCAAAATTCCGCAACAAAATAACCCGATTGTAAATATGACGATAATTGAATAATATTTTTTTAAATACATAAGATATTACAAACATACACTTTTACTTTACTTTATTATACACATTTATATAATGATAAATTATAAATTATATATTTATAATAGCATTAAAAATATGTATAATATTTAAAAACAATAACGTAATTAAAGTCTTCAAAACTTCAAATATGACATGATCGGTTTGTCATTGTAATTAGCATGTAGAAATGAAACTTCATTAGAGAAATGAAGTAATTGCTGATTAATAACTTCTTTAATATTTGTTCACACAGTGGATTGTGTTAAACAACGCCTAAACAAATATTGTTTTTGCAACTTCACTCATCATGTAATTGTGTTTGAAGAACTTCATGTAATTAAAATTAACATACATTTATTGACTGCTTGTATTTTTTTTACTTTTTCGCTGACCGTAAAATCTCATTCTTTGAACAGCTGTAATATGTCTTGCCTAAAAATATTTTTCATTTTAATAACTTCAAAGATTTATAGAAACTACGAATATTATAGAAATAAATTCTAATCAATAATCTTACGTTTAGTACACGGCACAAATGTTTAATTTATTTTATTATTTTTAAGGAACAGGGTAAAATATTCTTCTGATTCAGGCATTTTTCATTAAATCAAGATTTGTACTACGAAGTAACTTTAAAATGTTTATTTATCTATGCCTATAACGCATATAACGATAGATATCTATTCACATACACGACGACTAATCACAATCGACTCGCACTGAAATGATTTCATCGAGAGCCAATGACGTACAGTTCGGGCGTAATGCAATTTCCGTTGCATTTGTACGGATTTACACCCTAGTCGCGCCTAAAGAAGTTTTACTTCAAAAATACTTCTTCGTAATACATACATAGATTTACGTGATAAATTATCATCTATCACAGTGTGATGTATTAATTGTTTAATTGCATTCAACTCATGAAACAGGTCGCAAATTATATTCATTTATGCATTTTTTCCACTTTACATATCGAGACAGTTATTTTGTATATACATATATTTGTATATATATTGTGTGGAATTATATGCAATTACATATATTCATTTTATTTACAAAGTTTCAATTTATTTCTCGTGTGGCTCGTGTACAAATATTATGTATGTAGAACATTCGTGTTTAACCTATGCGACACTGACACACTTAATGAACGGTTTTTAGTATTGAAGAAATTTTGCTCACGGGTTTTGTACTTTATAATATCATGGTAATTATAATGAAGATTTATTTGGTAATGATTTTACATTAATCCGCGCCATCCATTTTCTAAAAAAAATAGTACAGGTTACATTTTTTTTCAAGTCTTGTGAATAGAGCTAGATCGTAGAGTTAGATGTGAAAAAGCTTAATTATTGATATCTCATTTATACTAAAGATTTTTGATGAAGTGACTATGAATGAAAGTATTCAATATAAACTGAACTCAAATAGAATTTTATGTATAATAATATATAATTGTTTGCCGTTTTTATTTATTAAAATATTTATACACAATGTATCTCACAAAGAGAATCTCAAGTTTACTCTCCTGGGATTTTGATGAAACTTTGCTTGATGATAGAGTTAATAGTCAAATTAAACACCTTAAAATATTATAGGCTTATGAGAAGTGGTTTAATTACAAAAATTAATTAAAGTTGTCAGTCAGATAAAAAACGACAGTAACACATCTGATAATATATTCTTTGTTTATTTTCAACACAATTGATTTGTTTCGAATTGTAAGTAATTCTTTTCATAAATTAACGCAAACTATAATTAATACAAAAACAATATATAACGTCTCCTGTAATATAAATTATTATTATAAATCAACATAAACTACAATTAGTATCATAATACAAATAAAAGATATAGTGTCTCATGTAACACAATTTACATGTGCTTATCCTTGAGTAACCAAGTTGATTTTATTTTTTGTATTACCCTTTGCGCTCGGTAGTTTTTTTTAGAAAACATACCAGTAATTAGAGTGTATTTTTTGTAATTAATTAATTTAAAAAAAAATCAAATAAAATATAGTCTAGAGAATCCACTGTGTCGACATATTGTCGTCATTCGAGTGCAAAGGGTTGTATCAAATATTTAAACTTTTAACATTAAATTCAGCCTAAAATGAAATATTTTCAATAAGCTATATATTTAATAAAAATAAGTAAAACCACTTGATTTTATATTTAATTTATATACTTTAGTTTTGCTTAATTTTTAGGAAATTCAATTTAATTCATACCTTATGCCAACATACACCTTTGTTAATACATTCCTAAATTAAAGAAGAATCTGTGCAGTTTATAGTCAAATTAGATGTTGAAAATAATATAACAATATAATAAATATAGAATAAAGTAATATAATATAATAAATATAAAATAAAGTAAAAATATAACTAGCTGTAAGTGGAATTCTGTCTTAAGGCAATTAAGGCATCGTGCCTTAAGGCAAATTGCTGGAACTTCCCGTACCAAAAATTATTAATTTTTTAAAAACGATTAACATTTTTGAAAAAAATGTACTTTGAAAAAATAAGATTTTTGAGAAACTATATATATGGACAAAAATTACTTTTTTTTGAAAAAAAGAATTTAAAAAAAAAAAATTTAATTTTTTTTTTTGAAAAAATTTTTTTTTTTAATTTTTTTTTTTAAAAAAAAAATTTTTTTTCTTTATTTTGACATATTGTGGAAGATCTGAACTTTTTTTTCAAAGCAATCGTACTGATTTAACTGCATAGGGACAAAATATAAAGCGCGTAAGCGCCGCGTTGCTGTCTAACGCATAAGCATTGGTACGGAACCCATAGGAATGTTAACAAAATGTATACTTATTGTTAAAATCTCTATAAAATATCTGATAATTTGATGTGCATATGTCTAATGATCATTTTTGACCGCCAAATGGCTATTTTTTTTACTTTTTCCTCCATATCTCCGAAACCGCTAGACCTACCTTTATGAAAATTTTATCGTATCTTTATCTTGACAATACAAGTGAAATGTTTTTTGAATTATTTAAATCGGACGCTCCGTTCTCTTAAAAACTGAGTTACCGTTTTCGGCACTTTTTGCCCCATATCTTCGGAACGGCTAGACCTGCCTTCGCCAAAAACTAATCAGCACGTCTCCTTATCAATACAAATCGAATGTTTTTTGAATTATTCAAATCGGTTGATCCGTATTCCCGAAATCGTCGACGAAAATTTGTATCCGCACATACATACACACACGTACATACATACACACACACATACACACACACACACACACACACACATACATCCATTTTTTCTAAGGTATGCCAAAATGTTCAGAAACCTTTGAAACGTAAAGATATATAAAAATTTTCATTTTCGATTTTTTTGCGATTACTATAACTTACCCTACGGGAAGTTAAAAATATAGAATAAAGTAACTTTTCAATAGGTTCGCATTAAATACAACATATCAAAAAAAAATTCCCAAAATTATTTCAGAAATGTATAGGTACAATGAAAGTGACTAAAATACCATCATTATCGCAAAAACGACATTTCATATTTGTTCTGAAATATTTTTTTAGCTTTCTTCATTTCCGTTGTGCAAAGATATACAAAAATTTGCGTAACTAAAAATGATTTCACTTTAAATGGCAATAATTTGTTGCCCTATGTTAATATTTTGTTATCAAATAATTTGTTTCTTATCATTTTAACGGAAATATCAAAATAAATGTTTTGATAATATAAAAAATGTTAACGTCTTTTTAAGAACGATAAGATAATGATTTTCAAGTGAAATACCGTTGGAACAAAATCTTCTAGACATTGATATATCTTGACCTCATGACTAGACTATGAAATGAAATGTAAAATGAAATATAAAATTATATTATAAATATTTATATTATTTGGTTATAACAAGCAGGTTATACAACAAACTGCCTAGGAAATAAAAAATGATCAAAGCTTGCACAATTTCAAAAATTAGGTAAAATTTTTTATGAACTAGGAATTACATTGAAAGGGTAAAATTCAAAATATATAATAACTCATAGTGATAGATCTTGAACCAAAGGCAAACACAACATGTCGTCCATAGACGACATCTGTACACACACCAGTAAACGTTATGCGGATGTCGTCCATGGACGGCATTTGTAGCGAAAGGGTTAAGAATGAACAAAACTATTTTTTTCGATTTAGACAACGATCCATAGATTTCCTAAGCTTAGTTACTTAATTGTTCAGTATAAATAAATATTAAGTATCATTTTTTTCAAATTATACATTTCTAAGTATTACATTCTCTAAATTTCAAGGTGCACAATGCATGTTAATATCGAATTCCGAATACTAGAACTTACTAATATGATAAGAATATCCAAGGACATAATTTTTATCATGTTCCTATACTGAATTTATTTACTTATTTACTCACGGCTCTATCTTGTAAGTAAAGTTACACGTTAATTAGTTAATAATACCTTTTACAATATGTTCAATGAAAAATTTCAAAGAAAAATCGCATACATGGATAAATTTTATATTCGGCAATACGACGAAACCATTTCTTATCAGTATGTATTCTTGGTACTAATATGGAACTAATTGTTTCATTAGAAAATAAAATCATTTCTAATAGTATTTTTACTAATACTATATTATATCTGTAATATGAATACTTATACATATATTATATTATATAATCAGTATTTAAATTTATCAAAATATGTCTTAAATATAAAAAATGTCCTCATTATTAAACAATTATTTTTTAATTATATTTGTCCAAAATGCAATGATATAATATCAGTTGAAAAATAATAATAATTACCTGTTTAATAATTTATTTGCATATATGAAATATTAGATTATTTTGAAACTGCAGATAGTGTGAAGTTGCGTGGGTCCTTGGATATTTCAAAATAATTAACATAAAATTATTATCTTTGTATAAATTAGATAATAATGAACAGGTCGTCAATTAAATATTAAATCAATTCAAATGAGTATATATTATTTATATTAGTTTTTTGTCTTCTTTTTTTTATTATTTTTTCCATATAACCTTTCGGTCAACCTGATATCACCAAGCAGTGATTTAATCGTTTATAATTAAATTTATTTATAACAATTTTATTCACTTAAAAATTGAAGTTTAACAAGATATTTCTAAAATGCACACTAAATTGTTCAGATTCTAGTAAAAATTTAAATAACATTAGATGATGCATCTGAAAGATCTTCTGAAATTATTATTATTAATATTAATATTATTATGCTTATTATTATTATTATTTTATATACATATAAATTTGAATATGAGTCCAATTCTTCAAAAACATATTAAAAATTAGGATGAACATATTAAAAATATTAAAAATATGAACGTTCTTTTTATTCTGCACGTTTTGAACAATGGACCATTTATTGTAATATGTGTAAAATACAGCAATTCATATTTTAAAAGGACCAGGTAGCTTTTTCGTTTGATTTGAAATTTCTATTTTATTTTATTTAAATTAATTTTCTCTGTTATTATTGCTAAGCAGTGTGTTTGAACGAATTGACTTCAATCATCAACAACGATTAAACAAATCTAAATTTTGTCTCTATGTAGACTACAAGGGTTTCTACTTTAATAAAAACGAGATATTTTCGATAAGAATTCTTTGATATGAACACCAATTGAGCCTTTGTATTTTAAAAATTACTGATGAGAGAAGGTACTAAGGGTTGATATTTACGAGGTACAAATAAGTAATTATTTAAATTATTTAAATTATTTAATAGCTAACAAGTATAGGTCAAGTTTTTTGTTCATTTTTTTTAAGTACAACTGTCTACTTTATAAGATAATACATGCAACAGGACACCCAGTGGTGACCTAAAATATAGTTATTAAAGAGCTTCTTGAATAATTAAACTAAAGTAAGCCCAATACAAATAACCTTCTAAACTTAAGTAATCGGATCCTGAATAAGCATAGCTAAACAATAAATAAAAATAAACATCTAAACTCAACTAACATAATAAAAAACTTACATCTATGCTACTAGTAGTAAAAGTTAGCTTAATAAGTAATTGAATTCAAAGGAGGCGTCCAAAAATCACGTGATCGCCTTTTAAAGATTTTTGGACCCCTCTCTCCAACAATATGTTCAATGTATAATTTCTAAGAAAAATGGTGATACGTTGTGATTTTTAAATTACCCCCCTTCTCCACTAAACATCACGTGTATTTTTAGTACCTAGAAAAAATCGTTATTTTTTAAAATATTTTTTAAATTTAGCTAAAAAAATAAATACACGTGATATCTTACTAGATAGACCCCACGTCCCTCTATGTGATTTTTTTCTCACCCCCCCTTTAAGCCTCACGTTATTAATGGACGCCCCTAAAAGTTGTCTCATTTAGTGTGGCTGCAAGTTCATATAGTAACTTTGTTTTGCACATCATAAGAAATCTAATAAATATTTTCTCAACGTATATCGTCATATGTCGTTCAATTATTATGCAATTGCATCGACTGAAACGTCACGCTAATGAAAAATCAAAATTCAATTGAATCGCTTTCCTGTAATTCCAGCGCATTCGTTCTGACGTAGAAAACACAGAATGTCAAACATCCTCGATAATTTTATGTATATTACATTTACATTTACAACGTAAGCGCCTCGTAGTAGTAAAGATAACGATTTATTTCACGTTTCATTGACGATTTGACGCTAAAATTCACTATAACGATAAATGAAATTTGAATTATTTAAATTTGATTTCATGTAATACCAGAACAAGATTGGAAAATCAAATTTATTATATACTAAATATGGGTGTTCCATGGCGTAATGGTTAAGCGCACTGCCTGGAGTTCCAACCCTCACTCTGGATATCTTGCGGTAGTGATAACAATTTTCACTTGAAAATATAGATCAAAAATATGTTTTCAATTAAAAATTGCCCAAATCTCTCAAACTATTCTTCCCTAAATCGAGTTGGAATTTAACTCATGGACCTGCCTTAGGGTAGTACTACCCATTATCGTATAATAATATGAATATTTATATTGGGTCTAAAATCTAATAATAAT
This sequence comes from Ctenocephalides felis, assembly GCF_003426905.1. Classification (NCBI taxonomy): domain Eukaryota; kingdom Metazoa; phylum Arthropoda; class Insecta; order Siphonaptera; family Pulicidae; genus Ctenocephalides; species Ctenocephalides felis. Next base: position 32,040,322 of record NW_020538040.1, read on the forward strand.
TATATGCATGTCCAACACTTCATCAGCCCACAAAGTATAATATATTCGGCTTCTTTAATTTATTCGGCTGTTATTGTTTTTGTTTGTAAAGTCGATTCAATAAAAATTATAAATTAAAATACGACTATATATGCAACTGCAACTCGTAAACTTATTAATAATCTATAATTATATTCATTTTTTGTATTAAAATTTTCGGAGTATAAACAGATTTAACTAGCTTATTGAACAATTTGTATGGACTTTATTTATTTTATTTGATTGTATTTTATTAATATTTTATATAAAGTAAATTTTTTATATATTGTGACGACATTCTCATTATCCTCAGTATCATCATCTGAAGATGTAATTTTTACTTCCCGTGGTAAGTTATAGTATCGCAAAAAATCGAAAATGAAATTTTTGCATTTCTCGACGTTTCAAAACCTTCTGAACATTTTGGCATACCTTAGAAAAATGGATGTATGTTGTGTGTGTGTGTGTTGTGTGTGTATGTATGTATGTATGTATGTATGTATGTATGTATGTATGTATGTAGTGTGTGTATGTATTGCGATACAATTTTCGTCGATTTCGGGAACGGATCAACCGATTTGAATAATTCAAAAACTTCGATTCGTATTGATAAGGAGACGTGCTATTATTTTTTTGACAAGGCAGGTCTATCCGTAAAGATACGGGCAAAAGTGCAACGTACCTCCGTTTTAAGAGAACGGAGCGTCCGATTTGAATAATTCAAAAACATTACTTTTTTATCCTAAAATCATAGAACGCATATTATATGCACACGTTATAAATATGCAAACTTTTAAAAAATATTTAAATTTGCAAAATTTAGTTCTGTAACTAAACTACGTTATTGATATTTTTTTAGATTATTTTCTTATGATTATTTAGCAATCAGAACATAGAGAACCTTATAAGCCTTATTATGATGATATTTCTTAAACACGTAGCTTTTGAGAAGACAACCCAATGGTTTACCTATCCATATTTGATATATTTTTATAATTATTTACAATTTATCTAATGTTGATAATTTTTTTTTTTGAAGCAGCAATACCGGGAAAATATTATTTTCATTTGAAAACATTTTCACTTTTCAAATTTACATTTAAACTTATTTTTTGTGTTTTCTCTGCATATTTTACATACATTTCTAAACGCTTTTGTGGAGGTTATTTAAATTTTATCGATATCATATTTTCAAAACAAAACAGCAATTTAGTGATATAACTCGTACACAAGAATTGTGAAATAGTAATATTTTGAAATAGACTTATTAATTACATTTCGTAATAATATAAAACATACAATTTACTACGTACAAGTATACTTGTAGTAATTCGTTTTCAATAGGGAATACTGTATAATTCTCTGAAAATATAATATTTTTTTCCTATACTTTACCCTCAGCACTTAAGGGTTCTATGAGCTGTTTTGATGATAATACTTAACTAATTAGTTTGGATTTTATAAATGGCAACCCAAACGGTTCTCCTATCTCTATGTGATGAATATTATTATTATAATTTTTGTAATAGTGATGATTTTTTATATTAATGCACCAATGTTTGGTTAGAGCTATTTACACTTGGAAACATATTGTCATCTACATTTCGAAATGAAAACTCAAGTTACGACTGCTTGACACCAGGCTGCTCGAAATGACCATCGAATCTGAGATTTTGAATCAAATCCCATAACTCTAACCATTAACCCACGGACGAGCGGGATTATATTTTTAAGTAATAAATTAATCAGAGTATATATTGAATTTCCTCACATCATGAGTAATGGTTAACCACGATTTAGATATCAGTGTATGTGTACTATCCACACAAGTTCTCATGAACTTTATCTTTCATATACACACAATGACTATTTATTATTATAGGTTATACTATAATAGATAACATTAATTAATTTACGCATAATTATTTTATTTTGATTTGTCATCATAATTAAATTTAAAATGAATATTCCATTAGTATAAATTGCATTTTTATTCGCCAAGAAATTTATTGCAATTGCAATAAAGGAACAATCATAAACTACATTAATTCATTCTATGCGTTACCTGTGCGTTCAAGTTTGATAAGATTTTTAATGTATGCAAATATATGTGCAAACATTAGTGATCTTGGCAATAACTTACTTTGTTAGAGTAATCCACGTGTTAGTATTACTATGATAAGTAAGGTGATACGCGAAACTTACTGAAAAATTCTTAACACAAATATTTGGGATTACCTATTATCCTATTAACGGTATCTAACGATAATACTTTGTCATCTTTGATAAAACGACTTTAATCTTTTTCGGATGACTTGCTCAGATTGTTCGCTATCAATTTCTAATCGTGTTACATGAGTAACCTTTGTAATTTTCAAGTTTGACGAAGATATTTTACCTTACAATTAAGATATGTGATATACATGAAAGATATGCAAATTACTGTGCAATAATAAATAATAAGTTCTTTATATTCTTGCCAAAACTAATTAATTGTAATTAATTTCCTTGTTAAAAACAAATACAGTACATGTACTTTAGGGTGGTCCTTTATATGGATATTTTTCCCAGGGGCTCAAATGCTTCCATAATAAAAAAAAATTCTCTAAAAGTTTTAGCTCTTCATCTCAACTTTAAGATAGTCCGCAATTTCTTATGGAAATAACAATGGTGAAAATCCATTTGTTTCTTAGAATGTTATAACTTAGTGACAAGTGAATCAAAATTTTGAGAATAACATTGTATTTGCTTATTTACGTTAGTCTTTATAAAATATGTCTGCTTGGAAAATGTTTGATGGAAAACAATCTTTTAGTTTCATTTGTGTTCATAGCCTTATATAAACTCATCAATTCGATGAGAACAATTTATAAAAAAATATTTTACGTTCTATATTTATGGGTCTTCATATAACATGGTACAATAGCGAGATTCTCATGCAACGTCATAGTAGGTTTTCGTTATTCAGTTTCTTATAGCGCGGTTCTCATATTACGCGGTACGCAATCACAGCTGATTGACAGTAGATTTATTCGTCTGATGTCTTATTTTTTTACTTATATTTATTGTATGTATTACTTCGTTTTGTTTATCATTGAGAGATCATTCGAGATTTACTTCGCCAAATGTTTATAATGGTGCAATTATATAATTTCTATCAATTTTTCATCTTCAAATTATTAACCGAATATCATTTCTCTAAAAATGTTTACCATTGCGTACAATGTATCATTAAAAACTTTCTCCCTCTGTATATTATGTACATATTATTTTTTTAAAGAAAGTTTGCGCAAAAAATCCGAATGAATTGACTGTTTGAACCAATCACAAAACTTTAGCATTTGATGGCTTCAGAACGTGATCTGTACACTATAC